>NC_071511.1:9725000-9842500 GCF_027887155.1 Malaclemys terrapin pileata | reverse complement strand
TCCTTGTTAATGGGTACTGTACAAGACTAGACGTCACTTTATAAATCAAAATTTTATACAATTTCTCATAAGTGGTTAGGCCATATCAAAGGTTAAGTGGGCCAAATTCTTCTCTGATGTAACTCATTGAAGGCAGTGCAGTTAAAGCAGAGATGAATTTATCTCATCATGTGCCAGATATTTTTGAAAATTTTTTAAGCTATTGGAGTAAAGGAGAGGGATTGGGTGGAGTGGGGAAAAGAAGCATGTGGTTGTTTGTTGTATTCACAGAAATACAAAAACAAAATGTCCAAAAAAACACACACCCGGTTTTAGCCTGGGCCTCAGAATAATCTTAGTTTAATAGCTGATTTATAAAACATTTGCATAAGGAATGGTTTTCAGAACACACATTGTGGCAAACCTTTAACTCTAGCCGTGCCATATTTCAGGAATTGTTCTAGTATCTGATAGCTCAAGAATACAGTTTGTTTTACAGTAACTATATGTATCTCACTCTCTCTTTTATTGGTACATATTTTGCACATGTTTATACACCAAATTTTGTGTGTTAATTTTTCCATTCTTTGCACAATCATATTATTTATTTCTAATCCACATAAAACATGAAGATTCTTTGAGATTTAATTCATGTATTGCATGTACCCATTTAGATACATCCAGCATTTTGTAGTCAAGTAATATAAAATTATTTTTACCATAATTTCTTAGTCTTATTTGCATTTACCTAAGTGGTGAAAAACAGCTGTTCAGCAGAGTTTCTCTTAGATCTGAAATAACCTTCTACTGAAAATATGTGTTAAAATATAATGAGTGATGGTAACAAGCAGTAGTCAAAGCAGGACAAGGGAAAAAATGGAGGTATTGATGAAGACCTGCTGGATAATACTCCGATTGCTTATTCATCCTGGTAACTACTTTTTCCTTTTTGTTTATCCATTTCATTTAATGATTTTCTGTGTATTGTTACAGACATCTCAACAATGAGCATGCGCTGGATGATAGAAGTACAGCCCAATGTAGAGTACAAATGCAGGTTGTTCAGCAGTTAGAGCTACAGGTAAAATGAAATTTATTTTAATATTACCTCAGTACTGATCACATCCAATTCGCGACAGCAATAAAATGAGTTCTGCTTTACCCACTATGATTGAAAACAAGCTTTCAAAACCTACTTGTAGTAGTTTTAAAAACTGTCAGAGAAACTGCTGCTTCATTTCCTCTTTTCTAAACCGTAATTTGAAAAGAAATAGGAAGCTTAAGCAGGCTCACTGATTGGGACTCCATCAGTATGTGTGTAATGCATTTTATTCTCAGATTGGGGCGGGAGGGGGACAGGGAGAAATAGGGGGGAATGGAAAACCTTCCCCATGGTTTAGAATTGCTGGCATGGAAGAAATGATCAATGTTTGTTCCAAAACACCGCCTGAACTGGCTTGTTGGTGGTCTCTCATATACTAATAATACTGTCTCTCTATTATTTTTTACTTGTTGCCATTTGTGGCAAATGAGTTTAAGTGCAAAAAAAGGGGGTAAAATTTGAGCTTATTAAAATGTGCAATTGCAGAGGTCTAACCCATTTATGTAACTGCCTTTTAAAATGCTTTTGAGTTCTTTATATCTCCCTGTGCCTCACTGCTCTACTGGACGACTTTGACTGTGTGTCTGTGTGTAGTCAAGAGGTTAGCAAAGGAGGGGAAATTAAAACAATGTTGTACATTATATAGTTACCAGCCATTGAAAAACCTATTTTGTATGCAAGACAGCAATGTAGAGATATATGGACAGCCTTGGGCTAAGTACAGAAGATAATTACATTTGGAATTTTACTGAGTTAAGTCATTTATAGCTTCAAATAGTTGTAGAGAAAAATCAGCAAAAACACACTTAAACTTTTTTGTTGTTACTTTTCAAGATAACCATTTTTTTAAAAAATCCCTTTTATCGTCTTATCTTACAAATTAGCTTTTTTCTTTCATAGATATTCCTAAATTTTACTTTCAGTAACACTGCAGTCAAGACAGTCTTCCACTATTAGCTGAAGCGATATAAACTATTTTAATACAAGTTTTATAAAAATCAAACTACTAGTTGTAAAATAGAGTCTTGCAGAAATTGCTGTGAGAAATGGTTTGTTATTTTAACAAGTTTCCTGGGTATTAAAAAAAAAAAAAAATCTACAGTCTTACTGGTGGACTGAGATATAAGATAATCTTTCACCAACGGGCAATAACAGTCATGCTGTAGGTAAACCTAGATTGGGTTGTAGTCTGAAAAACATTATAGGCTCTGTTGTATTAATTTAGATGAATGACTGGGTTATGTTAACACCCATTTATTCCATCTAAATAAAACAACAGCTCAGTCCTGTGGTCAACAGGAGTTTGTATCGCCTGGGGACAGTCAGATGAAGCCCTACATGAAGAGTTGAACAAGGTATAGGTGGTTTTTGATTGCTAGTGCTTTATAATCATGTGACACTATTGTGGTAGATCGATCGGTGTTACATAATACTAATCATAGTCAGGGCTTGAGTCGTGCTGAAATGCTCAAGACCACTGCTCTGGCACTCTCTTTGGGAGCCGAAATGGTGTCCTTCCAGTACAGTCACTTACTGGAAGTGCATTCTGGCACTTCTTTTTTAGTTACAGGAGCACTGATCATAATGAGTGAATGATGAGCCGAGGTATGATAGTGTTGGAAAAGACCTCTTAGCTCAGAGTCCATTCTCTGAAAGGGCAGGATATAGTCCCTGATAGGATACATCTCCCATATTTAAATGATATTACGCTTGATCTTAGCTAAAAGTTCATTGTTCTGTGATAGACCCATAAGCAATAGATATGATGCATTAGGGTCTTGTGGATCAGGCATTTGCGCTTGCATCTTGAAAGTAGAGTGAAATGAATACCAGAAGAGAAACGACCCTTAGATTTTAGTGTAGCAAAGACAATATTCATGGACATAGCCTAAATCTATTCCTCAAATAGTGAGTTGTATTACCATCAGTGATTGGATTAGAGAGAGAAGTACTAGTCGTTTATGCAAAACATATTGGGTCAAAACTATAAAGAGTAGGAGTATCAATGGTTTGAGACTTAAAAGAAAATCCAGTCAGGAGGAGGGTGCTGTCATACGAGCTGCTACAGAGACTCTTTGCTCCAAATGATTCCCTTACACAGAGTAATTGGGGCATTCCTCCAGCAACTAGTTAATCTAGGTTTGGCCTATTCTGTAAAAAAGCCTTGACGGAATAGAGGGCTGGCCCAACAGTACCATTTGCAATGTAGTCACCGAGCCCACTAGAATTTGGACAATCCGACTAAGATCATGTTTTACATGGCTATCAAACGATTATGAAGCAGTAACAATACTCAGTCAGTACTGCCATGTATGGATTTGAGTTCTGTGACCTAGACAGGGAAGGCATGGTGTCCCGTTACCAAACCAGTTTACCCCATTGGTACTCAAAGTGCTAGATTTCAACTTTGCCAAGAAATGAGCTTGTAGAGTGACACAAAATGATGAGGGTTTGTGATCCTGGCGATGAGCCAAATTCTGCCCTGTCTTATATCCCATACTACCATACTGGAGAGAGGGTAGAATTTGACCTAGTGTGTTGCAGTGGCTGTATCTAGGGGAGATGATGTTGCATAATCATATTGCAACTTCCTCATGCTTTTAATGGAAACTTATCCATATGATACCAAGGCGTGATGCCATCTTTGGTTTGTGGCTCTCTGAGATGCCATTTGATGCAGAATATCCTCAGAGTCCCTCTTGCACAGGTGGTGGGTATATCTACGTGATGTGTCCCTTCTGTCCTTCACGCTCCAGATGTGGCTCCTGGTAGGGAGAGGAAGTATCACTGTATCCTCATGATAATACTGTTTCTTGTTTCTGAGGGGGGGTGGGATCCAAATTAGCTGACCACGTGCTCAGCTCTTCTGACCCTTGCCTCACACTCCTGTCATCATCAGTCTGCTTGCTCGCCCTGAAACAGCCTGAGCAAGAGGAGCACTGTTCCATTTCTGCAAACCCTTGAGGAGCCAAATTTGTGCTGCAGATTAAGTAGTACCCTACCTTCTGGTGTCATCCACTGCCCCTTCATTGAAGCGTCTTGAGAATGTGAATTGTGATTTTGTACTTCTCTGACTGCATCCATTAAATGTCTTGACTATCTCATCAGGAATAGCTCTTTTCAATTATTTTTCTTAGAATTAATTTTGTAACTGAGCTTTAAGGCTAAGTATTATATTTGGTTTGAGTGTAATGGATCCAAATTTGATTTTCTCTCTCACTATTGTTAATCTTATGTATAGTATTCTGTCAACATACACATACAGAGATATCCAGTGCAGCTTAAAGAAAGTGAGGGTTCTTGCTTTTTTGACTAATGTTCATGGAAACTAACATCAAGTCAGATTTGTATTTGGACAGAAATATCATGAATCTTTGGTCTCACAGTATCTCCATCACAAACATACTTGAAATACCACAAGCAACATAGTCTTCCGGTATTTTTACATGATTGAAACCGTGTTGACATGATCACCATTCATTAGGGGAACTGCAGAGAGAGAAATGAGTGGCTGGGAATGAAGGAAGAATAAGAGATTAAGGTATAAATACAAGCAAGCTACATGCCATTCTGTTTAGCTAGGCCTCAGTTGAAGTAGTGCATTCATTTTTGGGCACCAGATTAGATTAGAAGAGTTTGGAGGAGAGCAAGAAAAATGATGATAGGTTTGAAAAATAGCATATAAGAGGGAAACATGAAGATAACTGGCCATTGTCAATGCAGAGAAAAGGCTACTTTGGCCTGCCATTGTCAATGCAGAGAAAAGGCTACTTTGGCCTGTTTTCAAGGATGTAAAGGGATGTTATAAAGAACACAGGAAACCATAATCCTTGCTAGTGACAGGTACATAACAATCTTGTATTGATTATTATAAACTGGTGACTGGCCTCCCTTCCCCTCATCTTCAGGGTGTCCAAAACGCTGCTGCTAAAGTTGTCTTCCTTTCCTGCTGATCTGGATCATAGTTCCTCTGAGTCCCGTTCTCCCCAATCTCCCAATCCCACCCAATAGTTTATTGTCTAAAATCCTTGTCCTTATTTTCAGGACCCTCTGTTCTCCCCTTTACTACCCCATCCTATACACCTAGTCTTCCTCTTCATCTCCCATTTCCCATGCTCATGGCACTTTCTCCTGGGCTGGCCTCTATGTCTAGTACAGTGTCCCTATCGTTATCAGCAGTGTGTCCTCTTTCCACCCTCCCTCTCCTGAAGTGCCCACTGTCCTATCTTTGCGTGTGTTTGTCTTCTATTTTAACCACTTCACAGCCAGGGTGGTGTGTGGGTTTTTTTTATCTAGGTTTATAAGGTGCTGTATAAACGTACAGCACTATGTATGTGTTTGCAATAATAATTGGCAGGAGAAGCTTTAGATTAAGCAGCACTTAGGCACCACGGTGAGCGGCACCTTATAAAATTTAATAGAAATACTAGCTAGTACTTCAGAATTAGAAGATTAAGTGGGCAAGGGAACTTTGTGAAGCCACTGCCCTTGCAGATACTCAGAGCTAGATTGGACACTTACCTATTAGGGATGGTTTGGAGCTATTGAACTCAGGCCTTATCTACACTGCCACTGTACAGCGCTGCAACTTTCTCACACCCCTGAGTGCTGCAAGTTTCAGTGCTGTAAAGTGGCAGTGTAGACAGTGCACCAGCGCTGGGAGCTATTCCCCTTGTGGGGGTGGGTTTTCTACAGCACTGGGTCTACACAGCCACGTTAAGGGCTTTAACGTTGCTAGTGAAGACATACCCTCAGTCTTGCCACAGTGCAGAGAAGTGCCAGATGATCCCCTGAAGTCTAAATGATTGCATAGCATTACAGAAAGGAACAATGAGAAGGATATAGGGGGAAAGAATGAGTGTTGGGGCAGAGGAGGCAATATTTTGGGAGTTGACCTGTACCACTGGGTTCTGAGGGTCCTTCTCCCCACCTTCGTCTATCAGAGTAATCTGGTTTAGTGATGAAGTCGGGAGTGGATCTTACTCCATACACATTTGGAATATGCATTTACATGCACCTTCAGTCAAGAGGCAAATGTGTACAGCAGGGCATTTCAGATGACCTTTGCACAGTTTGACGGAGCTAATGTATTCATCTCCTGTCACAGGACATCATCAGGGAAACAAACAATGCTTATAAGTAGCTTTGAAAAGTCAGAATAGGGCCCATTTAAGAGTAATGCTAATCAGTTTATTTTCTGTGCATAACAATTCTTTCCCAAAGAATGCTGTTAGTAATCAAGTGCATTTTCCTGCAAAAACCACTAATAGTCCCCATTTCCAGACCTTTGGAGCCCTAGTCAATGCCTCACTGATGAGAGCTTCCTCACATCAGTGGCCTAACAAGCCCTCATGACTTCTTTTGAATGATCTTACTGAATGGTGGGGTGGTACTAATGGAGTTATGGTCTTGTATCCTCCTGCTTCCTGACCTAATGGAAAGCAGTTTAAAGAAATTCTTGGGAGTTTTCACTTCCATTTGCTGCTTTGAAAGTAGAGACTTCTATTTTTCATCATTTAAACTCCTGCCTAACTGGAGGAGCATTCAAATTCTCAGACTATGACAAAATATTAGTATGTGTCTGCCTGAAATGTCAAGAGGATCTTTAACAGAATTCATCCACCAAATACTGCATTAAAAGAATGCTAAGATGGTGACGGAGAACAATAAAAATAAGGACCTTTCCAGTTCAGAATGAAACATACTGTGCCGTGGGGACAATGGGATGCAGAAAGAAACTAGTTTGGGTTTTCCCCTTGTGCTGGGTGTTAGAAAACTGCCTATTCTTTGCTTTCACTGCCGTGACACACGCAGACAGTTTTCAGGTCTTGATTGTGATGAGAGTATTTATTTTATTTTGTTTCTAAAATAATGATCTTCTGCAATGTTTAGTCCATCGAGTGAAGATTAGTGTGCAGACTAAACTGCAAGCAACTCACATGCCCAGCTATTCAACAAATAAAATGATTGAGAATGGAAAACCGCACAGTCACCCTTTACTGAGACTAAAAGCATTCATTGGTTTGATTTGATATACATTTAATGTATATGATGGGTCAGTCCCCCACTTCCTCTGAAAAGACCACAGGAAGACATCAGGGGAGGATTTTCCACTAGATCGCTCCATCAGGAGTATGAGGTTGGTTCCCTTTCTCTCTTTGGAACATCCAGGGGATTTGGCCGCTAGATCTTGAGGGATCTGCTATAGACAGAGGAGTCTCTTTGCATCTCCTTCCAGCCTTGTCGTTCTCCCTTTCCTTCATTGGCTTTCCCAGCGAGGGAGGACTTCTAGACAAAAGTTTTCTCCCGTCACAAGCCCTCAGATGTGGCAGGGTAATTGAACATAGGCCCGGGGTCTCTGGGATATTGAATTTCCATGTTAAGGCCTGACTGCTGGAAAGGGTGTCATTGGTTCTTTTTGCGGATACAGACTAACACGGCTGCTACTCTGAAATTGGTGAAGGTTGTTTTTCAATATGGGCTCTTGTCCGCTGTGACCTGAACTGAAACCTCAAGCCTCACCACTTAGGCTGGAGAACCTCCTTCAGAAGGTAACAGTGTTTGCCTACAACCTATCAACGATCAGATTTGTACTGCTGACCCAGTGTTGTAAGATTCCATATATCAACGCCAATCCTCTGAGCTATCCAGTGCTTTTCAACCCCCCCAAAAAAAGTGACATGAAAATCCCAGTGACTTTTGTGGTTTAAAAGCGCAAAACCAGACGGTTACATTGATTTTTCTCCCTTTAATTCCTCTTTGAAACCTTATATGCCAAGTTTCAAGCCACCAAGACATTTTGGCACAGTTAGAAATCCCTCCCCTTGGGCAGATTGACACTCCCTTACTGTAATGTAGTGAATGGGGATTTATGACTGAGTTTTCTTTTACATTCATTTAACCCAGTTTTACTACTCTAAACAGATGACTCTGATAAGGAGGGCAGGTTTATGAAACTTTCCCTGGAATGTGATTAGCTTTCTCCTCTTGGCACCAGGAATTTGGATTTTCTAGAGCAAAACTCAGCCTTGATAATAATGAATATGTGAGAAAACTCTCAATTTCATGGGCCTGATCTAAATGCCATTGAAGAAAATAGGAATCTGTTTATTGGGCATGTGTAGTAATTACAGCCCCTTTTACTTGTATTATTTCTATTCTTAGTGTCAGTATATGTTACCTTTTTTATTATGTATAGTTGGAAAAGAAACTTTTTACACATAGAAAGAGCTTTTGAGGTCCCCCAAAACAGCAAGCTTACAGTCTGATCATTGCATTCGAAATGTATTCACAAACCAGCTTGTATACAAAGAAAAAACTTAATCAAGGCAGTATCACGTGAGAGTCCAAGCAACCAAACTGTGACTTGCGTGGAGATTTCAGTAGAAAATTTAAAGAAAACTGAGACGACTGAAGCATATCATTGGGGGGGGGGGGGGGGACGCACATGTTTACACATGACGTGCAGAATAGAACTGTTTTCCCCAGTGCTCACAAATGGTGTCATAATTGAATCACAAAGAGCAAAAGAAGCATTCCTAAAGCATTATGTGCTCTGGATTTCTTTTGGTTTGAGCAGTATTCAGTTGATACTAAGGGACAGAACACTATTAAAATAGTTCCTAATATGGTTACACTTTCCTAGCCTGTTGGTTAAAGACATGTGCTAAGGGGATGCCATTTTAAATTTCTGCTCTGAGTTAATACTGCCCTTGCTCCAGTTTTTACCCCACCTTCCAGAAGCAGTATGGCCTGGTGGATACAATTCTGGACTGGGACTCAGGAGTCCTGGGTTCTTGTCCTAGCTCTGCCACTGGTCTGGTGGGTAACCTTGAGCAAGTCACGTCCCCTCCCTGTGCCTCAGTTTCCTCATCTGTAAAATGGGGCTATTGATACTGACCTCCTTGGCTAAGCACTTGGAGACCTTACTGATGAAATGTGCTCTATAAAAGCTATATATTATTGTTATAAGAGAGTAGTAAGTCACTCTGATTTTAGGAAATGTTTGCTATTCTTTAAATAAGCACAGTGCTTTCTAAAGCTGCCTGTTCTAATTCTCTGAAGCTGCCTCATGTGGTTTCACCACTCCTGCCTCTTTGCTTGCTCTACGCACCACATGAGCAGTATGTGACATAAAAGCTATATTCTGTTTTTGTTTTTGTTTTTTGCGGGGGGGGGGATGTTAAGTTATGTTAAGGCAAGAAAATATTTGAATATGAGTGTTAGATGTATAATTTGCTTTTTGCTTTGCCTACTGAGCGTGAATAGGATTGGTTAATAAACATGATTCACTATTGTCTTTTAGCTGTCAGGGCTGCGGTGACCCCCTTGGTGCCAGCAGGTCTAGCGCTCCTCACTCAAGGGCTAATGCGTTTTGCTTTGGAACATAGTGACACCCAGCACCACGAGTTAGTTCGATTTCGGAAAAGACCATATAAAATTTCCAAACTACTAAGCAATAAAACTGTTTTGTCATGTCTGTGGTGCCAGCTGTTTAATCAGGAATAAGCAGAATTCTGGATTTTATTCATCGAAGTAACAGAGCATTTTTTTCTTCAGCTTGCAAAAGACAAAGAGCGCCTGCAAGCTATGATGACACACCTGCATGTGAAGTCAACTGAACCAAAAGCCACCCCTCAGCCTGTAAGTACTGTTCTGTGCAGAAACAGAACAAAGCCTCACAACAACCTCTTTTCCTGTTTCCCACCTCAGAGCATAATACAAAGTGTGGCCTACTTTAAAAGACTGTCAAAATGAAGAGACAAAAATTGCATCGCTACTTGATCGGCTTCGAATATTCACAGCCACATAAACCCAATTTTCCCACAATCTTTTTTTCTTCAAGGGATTTAAAACTAGTCTTAACTTTAAATGTCACTTTGGACCTTTTACTACCCTTATGTATATGCATGTAAATCCCCTCTAGGTAAGTTGAATTTGCCTGTGACCAAAAGGAGCATTTGGACCAGAGTGGTGTTAGTGCTCAAGGTAAAATTCTATTATAGTTAGGATATTTCTTTCACTTTTTAGTGTGATCCTATCCTAGGTTCAGATAGTGTAGACTCTAGTTGCATGTACGTTTTGATGATAATAAACAACAAAAGCAGTATCACCCAGTGTCAGTTGTTAAAGTACTTACAGTCCATGAAAACCCTATTTATCCAACTTGCTCTCAGAAATAGCTTGTGAAAGGGATAAACTTTACAGGCTGCACTTTATAAAATGTTTGGTCTTACAAGTAAAGATAGTCCAATAGTTAAAGCCAACTGGTGGTACCTATAAAAGGCAAATCTAGCACCTTGTTCCCTGAAGCAAATTGCACTTCAGTTGTTGTTTTTTCATATCAGCATAATGCTAAAAAATTTTCCTCATAACTTCACATGATTATTCAAAATGGAGAGAGTGCTTTGCTTCTTGATTTTAAGATTTGTAAGATTTAAAGGTACACTGACTTTATTTGATTTTGCTTTGAGTCATTGTGTGAAAATTAATTGAGCGTTGACAATCTATAGTTAGTACTAGCAATTTTAATCAATATGCAATGATGCAGCGTAATGGCCAAGTATTGGTTTATCTGTTTTGACTGATTTTATTTTTCTATAAATAAAGCAAACACACACCCATATACGTTTATGATTTATGGTGATAGAAATAAAAAGGAGTCAGACTATTAACCCAGCAAATATGGTAGCCTGCCAAAATGCAGTTGGTAGACAAAATTAATGTCTGAAACAGAACACATTACAGAGATAGAGAACATAAAATCATTAAACACTTTGCACATCCATTTTTACTAGAGAAGAATTTCTCAGTTTCCATGTAGTTGGAAATAAATGGCTGCAGAAGTGGATAGAGAGGTACTAGAAAGAAAATTGCAGAATATTCAACAGCATAGGAACAGGAGTCCAACACAATTTCAGCAATGCCTTTTGGAGGAAGTTTGAGGATGGTGAATATAAGCCCTTCCAGAGATTCCAAAAATTGCTTAATCCAATGGATCAGGATGATCACAAAAGGAAACTACTTAAAGTACCTGGAAAAACTCTTCCTATTCTTCAGATTGCATTAGACTGAATTCGCATGCTTTACTAGGTTGTGGACTAGAGACTATAGACCCAGCAGAACACGGAGAAGGGGGTTTGGTTTCTATCCATCCTACTGGATTAAAAATTAAGAGTGGAATAATCTGTGGGGGTCTCAAAGCATTCTGTTGAGAGACTTTTTGTAGCAGCGGTGCCCCTCAGAAGGAAGGATTAAAAACTAAAGGGAAGTAAGTAATCGCAAGAAGACAAGTGCTGTTCAGCTACTGATCAGCGCTCAATATCAACAGGCAGTAAGCTTTCATTTGTGTTGTAGGCTACAAAGGTACCAGTTGGTGTCGCCATGCAGATTAGTATTAAGCAGCCAATAAACAGGGAAAAGCAGCAGAAAAAAAAAATGAACGGGGAAAAATGGGCTGTCTTGATTAGTATTAAAAAATGTTTTACATTCTGGAAAATTATAGCTTTGATGGGGACCTCCCACTAAATTTATTTTTAACTGCTCTATTGAAAATTCTGTACCACTAGTCAACATTATCTCTCCGTTGCTCAGCACAGTGTTTCTTTATTAAAAGAAATAGGCATGAATATTTTTGACTGAAAAATTAATAGCTTTTGAATTCATACACAGCAGGTTTTCTTTTGCAAAGAAGTCCAATATCGCTGCACAGCACTTCTATAACCATTTATTTAGAGTCCAAGTCAAACCTTTGACAGCTAGAGCAGTGTTACAAGCCAACATAAAGAACTCCAAGATGTAAACCAACAATAGGCAGTCTGTGTGAGGTTTGCCATTGTCAAATACATAGATTGTTTGGATTAGTTTATGTAAATGTACTGTTGTATTACCCTTTGAAAAAAAATCACATTTGTGTATGAAAAGTGGTTTCGTTCACAGGCAGCATTATAAATTCCTTATCCTTTAACTTACATGTTAGAAGTAAAAATTGGTGCCTGACAGGCCTATATTGTGTGACACTCTGTTGTTGGATTGAAACTGTCTTCTTTTCATTTATTGAAATATAGAAAAATTTATTATAGATACCATCTGATAAATCAGAAATTATTAAAATATGTATAGGTGAAGCATTTGAAAATTAATTATAAGATGTAGAAGTATAGTGTTTTGCATAAATTGTGATTTTCTTGTGGGGAAAAAAAAATACACAGGCATCACATAGACTGTGCTAGACCCCAGTCCTTTTAACTCAGTGGGGTAGGACTTTGGTAAAAAAGATCTGATGACCATTACTGCAGTGCAAAGTATTTTTTACATTCTGTAATTAATTTTATTCCCTCACCATAACTAATGCAAGGTGTATGTTAGGATTAATATATTTTTGGTACATCTGTGATTTTAAAGGAGTCACTACTGATCCAAATATAGCAATAAACTGGGATTTAAAATTACAGCTTTTTACTGACTGCCTGGAGAGCTTATGGGAAATATTTTTTTTCTGTTTAAAAGCTCTTAATGCTTATTTTTAAATAGTTCTTAAGTAGATGGCAAAACGAAGAGTGAACCATTATACTATGTGGCTCTTAAAATCAAATGGCCAGTGTGAAACACAAATGGCAGCCAAAAAGCAATGATGTCATCTTGCCCTGTTTAGCTATATCCCATCAATTAGTACAGTATTTTTGGACTGTTCAGACCATAGTCCAACTCTGTGCATTCAACCCAACCCTGTTAAACAGCGACTTGTCAGGTCTAGTCATGTTAAGGAACGTGTGTCAGTCTTTAGATTGCTTTAGCACCTTGGAATAATTGATATCTTGGAAAAGACAGTGGAATGATCATGTATTGTTCTGGTTTTAGCTATAGCAAATCACTTCAGTCATATTAAAGTCAATGGGACTTAAGCATGTGCTTAAATCGTGACCCAAACTGGAGGCAGACAGTTGTACATGAAGCACTTCCCTCTGGAGCAGCCTTCGTTGGGTGTGCTATCCACTTCTAGAAATACACGAAATTCTGGGCCCTACTGCTGGGAGGACTTAAGAGCAGAGAGCTAGAGTTGGAGGCAAAGAGCGGGAGGGGAGACACAGAGCCATTATAATAGTAATAATCAATACACTGGTTAAAAGGTGTCTAATTGTGACTTTATAACTGAGATGTCCAAGTGTGTAACATTTAAAAAAAAATGAAGTACCTCATAGTTTACTGCGTAAAGAATATAACTCCCATAGCTGAGATTTGAATACTCCAAAATGAATTCAGTTGACCTTGGGGAATATGCTGTGATGCATTGTATAGAGGTGGAGATTTTTTCAGTGTTTCAAAAAACAACTACCACAACAACTCCTAAGAATTTTTTATTTTCGTTTTGCTGTTATGGTCACCATTTTCATTCATGTCGGAGGTCAGCATAATAGAATAAATCAGAAGCTTGATCTGCTTTGGAGTATTAACTAAACATAAAAGAACTACTACCTAGACAAGAGGGAAAAAAAGGGCGTTCTTTTTATTCTGGCTAACAAGACGTTCTATATACTAGGCAGTACATCCATCTTTATGAAATTGACATACAATTTTTAAAGAAACGGTTGGCATTTTAAATGAAATGCACTGTTAGATATTGCTTTTTAATAATATTTTCTTTTACTATAACCATAGCAGTTGCAATTGTTTTTAAATACTGTTTTTAGCAACTGTGAAAACAAAGTATTGCAATAAAATAGCCTTTTAACTGTTTAGGTAATGACTGAGCATTTTAGCTGCTGTAGCTGTACTTATAGTTTAAAAAATAATGATATGCAGCAATAAAAAGAGATTCTCAAGTACAACACACAAAAGCTGTTTTTATATAGTGTTTTTCATTAAGTCCCACTCCTCAACTTGGGTTTCCTTAGTATCCCTGCCAATAACAACACCTGCTAAGCGATTGTTGCTTGCCAGATCCTACATCTAATACAGTAATCTGTCCAGGCTGAAATCGTACAGGAAGACACAGAATTTAACAAAGCTTCGTGCTTTGCACCCCCACTTCCCTCCACCTTCAGCAGTGTCTGCACCAGGGTGATTAAAGTCCAGAAACTCTGTGCAGTTATTTCATCAATTTCAGCTGTGATCAGAGTGGCAACACCAATAGCAGAAAAATCAATGCCCTAAAGCAGTAGGTACGCCCCAATGTGACGCTTAATTTTTTTTTCTTTTAAAATGTTTCAGATTCTCTATTTGCAGCCACTGTTGTTATGTAATCTGTTTACCTGGAGAGAAATCAAAAGGTTTTAATGGAAGAGCCACTTAATAGAAATCTATTTTTATGGGCTGAAGGAGGGGGTTACCTCTCTGGCTTGTATGGGAGAAAAAAAACTATTTATTGAAAGTAAAGATTCATAATAATAAAAGGCCAGGCAGCATATTGGACACTGACCCAACGATGGCATTTATGATGGTTAGATTAGAGAGGTGTGAGCTACCTGTGTTGTAAAATCCTTCAGTAGTGGAATTTGCAAAACTACAGGCCTTTAAAACAGATATTTCAAAAATAGAAACTCCAGGGAGAAATACTCACTTATTACAAACATTATTACTGAATGGCTTAACCCTTTGGAGGGTAGGGAGTGTGTTTGATGTGCTTGGACAGCGCCTAGAATGTTACGTGCCCAATTGTAAATGCAAAGAACAATACTCATTAAAAAAGCCAGTTTGGTCACTATCATTCAGTACCCTGCAGCAAAAATGATACCTCATCAAAAAATGGCAGTATGTGGGAATCTTGTCGTATCCAATCTTGGCGTGAACAACTTTTTGTAATCAGAGCAATTTGTTTTTAAATAGAAAGCGCACACAGAGAAATTCTGTAGAGTTTCCATCAGGAAAAGAAATCCTCCCAGTACAATCCCTTCCTGATCTTTGCCCTGCATAATCATCTTTAGCAGCCAGAAGCACCGAGCTTAGACACTTCTTCATTCCTAATTGATGATGATATTAAGATTTAATCATTTACAATTAATATTAATATTTTAAGATTACAACAAAATCAACACCATTCATAATTTGTTATTTTGCTCTAATTCACAATTAATTTTTAAGTCTACATTTTATAGAGAACAATGAAAGCAGCATGTTGAGCATTAAAAATGTAGATGGTTGCGCATATTCTTCCCTTTGCCTCATCACAGAGTTTTGTCACCATAACCAGTAAGACCCAGGCCCCTCCAAAAGCAAGAGAGAGTATCATCAAACAAAACTTACAGTAAAACTTCTCTAGCAATTGACAAGGTCGGCATTTCATTAACTTGTTGGTTCAGTCAAATGGCAGTCCGAGGTGAAACACAAGTACTCCTGTTCTTCTTTTTTCACTATGCTCACAGTGTTCCAGCTTTTTGTTCTTTCTTTCCTCACAGACTGCAGTCATGTTTAATTTGGAAACTGGGCTCCTTTGGCAAATTAGCAATTAGAACAATTTTGTGGGAATATGTATATGTGTCATTAGTTTTCCTACAAATTAATAGCAAGAGCAGAGGTCAGGCAGAAATTTTCCACTTGACTGCAACTCCTCTGTTGAGATTTGGCACTTTGTTTTGGAACAGCCACAGCTGCTCAAAGCCACAGTCTTCCTTTAGGAACTGTCTTTTAATTAGTTTACCTCATAGCCATTATTACAAATATTACTGCCTCCCCTCCTTGAAATAAAATTACTGTTTCTACAAAATATTCCAGTGACATCTTGCACCACTGCACATTGATGGTGGGGTCATTCGAATGCAGTGTTTAATCATTAGATCACCTCCATAAGCATCTCCTAATTAGAGTCCTTACAATACAATTTTATCTGGTAATTAGCTGAGATTGGCTGCTTCCTCTGTAGCTTATTAGTGGCAGCCCAGCAGTGGGTGTGAATCACAGTGTCATTTGTCAACCCCCTTAAAGCCCCTCTCTTTGCTCTTCCTCTCTTTCTGTATTTATTTCTAGTCGCTACCTATGCTGGAAGCCTAAAGAAATTACACTCAATTCAAATTCTTTAAGCAGAGAACATTGACCTTTGCAGATTCTTTCTTTGCCGTTTTCTAGTAGAAACAGATTAAATGTTAAGTTTTTAAACAGTTAAAAAGAATCTAATTCTTTTGAAATGGAGTAGTTTGGGCAGTAATGATGAAACAGTATCAGTGATCTTTCCAACAGAAGAGAATGTCTCCTGAGCTTGTGCTGTGGAGGGGCACTTAAACTTGATGCAGATTTGCTTGCAGTTATTGGACTGTTAAAATGTCCATTTAGAAACTGAGATTAAATACAGCAGATTGTATTTCATGGTGAGACCTGTCAGTTGTACTATTCTGGTCATTATTACTCCTTTTATTATGTGTAATAGATGGATAATAAGGGGATATCGCTATATGTGTACCCCGATCCAGTGTACTTAAATCTAAACAGGCCACAAAATGACTTGGTTTCACTTTCACACTATATTGTATAAGTAATATTTAAAAACATGAACCACACCCATTTAAATACTAACACAGCAGGTATACTTTGAGCTGCATTTATTTGTTCACTTCATTGCATGATTCTTCAGGAACTCAGGACATAGATTTTATTGCCTTTTCTAGTCTCCTCCTCTCACCCCCACCCCCATCCCCCCAGTAGGATCATATAATCCTACATTTCCTTGAAATGTTAAATATTTTCCATTCTGAGAAGAGACTTTCTAGCTTGTAAGCACCTGCATGAAGAGAGGTGTGTTTGCAGATTTGCTTCTCCAACGCTCATTTCTTTGGATCAGTACTTTAACTGACCGTATACGCAGTCCCATCTACAGAACACTGTGTTATCCTGTGGAGGCTAACATTTCCTTGAGCGTTTTGTATTTCACATTCAAAACAGAGAAGCAGGAACAGTTTATGTATTGTTCACTTGCACCCTTCTTGTGGGTTATTGGCGTATTGTGTTGATATCCGTTCTATAACATTAGAAATCTTTTTTTCCCCTCCAAGTTTGTTTTGGACAAATTCTGTTATTTATTTTTTTTAATCAGCGAGCAATTATTGGTAGCTACTAATGTTTGAAACATGCTAATGTGAGTGCTCTTATCTGGTTACTTTCATGTCACGAACAATAATAACGAATCCTATGCATGTTTTGGGGCATGTCTTTATAAGAACATAAGAACAGCCCTACTGGGTCAGACCGAAGGTCCATCTAGCCCAATATCCTGTCTTCTGACAGCAGCCAATGCCAGGCGCATGCCTCAGCTTCATTTGGCAGTGTTTAATGTCAGGCAAAAAATATTAATTGCAAATAAACAGAGTGAAATCCTGACCCCTTTGAAATAAATGAGATTTTGTCATTGATTTCACTGGCGCCAGCATTTCACCCAGAATATTGTTCACAATCAGGGCCGGCTTCAGGCACCAGCTTAACAAGCAGGTGCTTGGAGCGGCCAAGGGAGAGGGGCGGCACCTACAGCAATTTGGGGGCAGCAGGTCCCTTGCTCCCTCTAGGAGCGAAGGACCTGCCACCGAACTGCCGCCGCCGATCGCGGCTTTTCCCCCCCCACAATTGCCGCCGCCGGTCGCAATTGTGATCGCGGCTTTTTTTTTTTTTTTTTGCTTGGGGCGTCAGAAATACTGGAGCTGGCCCTGTTCACAATAATGGCAAGTAATGTGGAAGTACTGAAAGGAGCCCTTTTCTCAGGCTCCCTTTTTGATGGAGCAGTTTGGGATCTTACTGTTTATTTAAAGTACTTCACCAAGAATGGCCCATTGCAATGAAGCATCTTGTTTCGAATGGTGCCCAAAGAAAGGGTCCATGATACACATGCACACTGATGAAATAAATAGAAGTGCATGTTAAAACCAGTTACGTATGGCTGTCCGTTCTTGGGGAAGTCACATTTTAAAGCCTGCTTGTGGCTAGCTGTCATTTTATTACATGCTTGTAAGTATCTGCAGGTAGCACAATTGCATTCCACACCAAGGAGAGAAAAGAACAGTGTCATTTTTTGCTGGGCTTAATGACTGCAGTATTTCATGCAGTGTGATTAATTAAATTATTCTGGAGTTAACCTATTCTGGGATTTGCGTTTAAAATGGATGAACGGAAAAAGCCCAAATGCTGTACTGATCTTCCATTTCTTCCTAATGCATTCCTAACAAAGCATTGTCTTTATTTAAAACCTGATGTCTTTGAGGAAATATCCAAAAACAGATCAGTTGCAGAATATTAACATGTAAATAAGAGATGTGTAGGTTTTAAATTGCAAAACAGTGGAACGAAAATAAAATATTAAAATGAATATATACAATGAGGTGTTGTTTGAAAATTGGGGATTTTTGTCCTAAATCTTCAAAGCACAGAGCAAGCACTTTTGTTTACTGGGTTGCAATTTTTTTTTTTAATATATCATGTAGACAATTATACATTCATCCTCGTGTTGTGGCTTTTAAAGGAGGTGTTACAGCTAAACAAGTATTTAAGATACATTCTCTGCATTTAGTGGTCACAAACACTATTAAAGCTGGAAAAGATTTTCATAATTCTTAATTTGCAAGAAATACAATTTCTAATAAAGTTTTTCTCACCCTCTTTTCTCTCCCCCTCAACAGCTGAATCTGGTATCAAGTGTCACACTGTCAAAGACGGCCTCTGAGGCTTCTCCACAGAGCTTACCTCATACTCCGACCACCCCAACTACACCCATCACTCCTGTCATCCAGGGACCTTCTGTCATCACTACCACCAGCATGCACAACGTTGAACCAATCAGGAGGCGGTGCCCTAATAAATACAATGTGGCCATTTCTTCAGGTAAATGACTGTCGAAGGCAAAGGCCATTATTTGTTTTCTCTTGGAAATTGCAAAGGAAGCTTTGATTCTGATATTAACAGAACAATTACTCTTATTTAGCAGATCTTGCTCAGAACCAAGAATTTTATAAGAACGCAGAGGTTAGACCACCATTCACGTATGCATCTTTAATTAGGCAGGTAAGTTGTTCTCGAAAACCACATTTCGCTCCAAAATTGTCTCTATACATCCACCCTATAGATTAAATAGATTTAGAACCCTTTAATATGCAGGCATGCTCAAACCTTTTCTATAAGGGTTTTGAGAACTGCAATATATAACATAATTGCTTTTGATTAAGTATTACAATACGATGTGATTATTAGGAAATTCATTTCACACAACAGTGAAAATGAGCCTGTTTAAAGATGGCAAGTCAATTATCACAAGCTACAGTAATCTCTGATCCCTAGAATTAATCTGAGCTCTAAATAATTACTGAGCTTTAATCAGCTAGTGAAATGTTTTGCATTTCTCTTTGATTCTGCTTTATGAATGACTAATAAATTAATATTTCTGTAAGGAAACAGAAATAAAAACTCAAAACAATTAGATAATTCCATTCTGAATCTTGCCATTGAACTGTTAAATACAGCCATTAATCTTAAAACACATTGTGAAACCCTCCTTTGAATTTTTGCTCCAAATCTCATTTTTTTTAATCCGTTAAGGTAAAAGTGTAGGTGTGTTTGCTGGGAGTTTTGTCATAAATCATCATGCATTTTATTTGCTTCACAAGGCTATCCTCGAATCTCCAGAAAAGCAACTAACACTAAATGAAATCTACAACTGGTTCACACGAATGTTTGCTTACTTCAGACGCAATGCAGCGACATGGAAGGTAAGGTTTGCACCATGTATGCCTCTTGCCTTTGATATTTGACATGTACAGAATAGACATTGCTGATGACATAACAAATTGTAATGGCATATGGACATTAAAATGTAGATCGGCTGTTTTGACACACACAGGGTGTCTTATCCGCAGGAACAATTTGATATTTGGCAGAAAAATTCTTCTGCCTTTGAAAACCACTAATTGAATCCCCATTATTGGCTTTTATGTCCTGTGATTGTGCCACCAGTTGATCTGTGTGATTTCTCCTAGTAGTGAAAGTCTAGCTTTTCATCTGGAACATGTAGGAAAAAAAGGGTGAAGATATCGTGTCAGTACAGGTTATACAGTTTGTCTTGTTAGTTACACAGCTCTTCATTTTTCTAGCTGTGTGACCACAACAACCATCTTTTCCAAGGATGTATAGACAAGTTATTTCTCAGTCAATTGGTACCTGACTAATTTAACATTCCAACTTGTTATAACCTTCACTGGTTTATGATGACACCAAATAGAAGTTAATTTGGCATAATGCTAAAGAAGCAAACCAAGAAAAAAACATTTAATCTAACAGACACAAGAAACTATAAAAATTTGATGCCTTACATTCTTACAGTAGGGTTCTGTTGTTCAGTTAGATTTTTTTTAGATATTTTCCATTTTCACAGCTACCCCTTTCCCTTGTGTGAGCTGTTATCATAGCAACTTATCCACAGTAGCCTCTAGAGGTGGTGTGATTACTACTGGAGGAATCAAATAACAGGATCTTACACTGAAGTAAAAATTATATCTCGGTGCTTGTAGTCTCTGTTGGTCCAGGTAACCCAGTAGTTCTTGAGCAAATTGCCTCCACACCAGCAGATCTGATAAATGTCCCCTATACCTGCTGTTTTCTTTCATTTCTTCTCCCTTTGCCTTTCTTATTCTAAAACTCAGGACAGTTCCTTCAAAGGATGGAGTTAGAGAGGTCTTCTGCTTCAGTGGTTCATTGGAAAGTTTATTGTATTTCACTTGTGTGCTTTTGCTCCTCAGTGTTCCATTGCCTTTCATTCAAATGCCTTGGGGCAAATTTGTAAATTTCAGTACCACCTCTCAGACCTCAGTCATCTGTACCTAGGAAACGCTCTGAGATTGGTGCTTTGATTTCTGCACCTTAGTTGAATAAGTTGAACAGTGTTTCATCTGCAGTTTCCTAAGTATTAAAAAAGAAAATGAATTTTCCTGAATTAAAGTTCTTTTCAAGGACATTTTGACAATGTTACTGTAGAAAAACAGTTTGGTTTCAGAACACTTTCAGTGGTGTACACTTCTTTAAAGATTACAGAACCAATGTGTTCCCGATTTTAAAATGAAGTATACACGTTTGTATATATACATATGTACAGTGGAACCTTCTTAGAGTCAACCTGTTCTAGACATGAAAACACTTCTTTAAATCTGAGTTCTACTATCCAGAGCCTGCTTTTTCAAAGCTCTAGTTTTCAGTTTTCTGTTAGTCCTTTGAGCAAGATTCTTCTTCACACACATACCTCGAACACCCCCCATCTTCTGTGGCTGTGGCAGCCCTATAAAAGATATGTTTGTCTCCTGCTGCTTGAGTGACTCCAGTGGAACTTTTCCATAGCTGCAGGAGAAAGGGCTCTAGCAAGAATTCTCTTTGATTCTTGCCTGCAGCTATGGGGGCAGCCACCTGGCTAGACATCTCATTAGTAAATGTGGCCACTTTTTGGAACTGGTTTTGTGCATTATATAAGATCCGCTCTAGACGCTCACAAAAGTCACGGGCAGTGAGAGCCATGCTTGCAGCTCATGCAGCATACTGGAACCTGATGACAAAAGAGGTGCCTATGGCAGAGAAGGCAGAGAGATGTCTTACTGGAGAGTCCCACAGGTACAAAGGAGAAAAGGTGCATTCCCAGGGAGATGTTTATCCTTGTGAGCGCACCAGGGACCCCCGACACTGTGTAGGTGTAAAGTGCGTGCTCTTACAAAACAGCAGTAGGTTCCATCACTACTGGCAAAATGGATGTCCACTTGAAGTAATTTGGGGCCTTCACGCTGATGGCTGCTCAGATTAATGCCAGCCTTCAATGACCGCAGGTGGCTGAAAACACAGCCCAGGATTGGTTTGACGTGAAAGCTGCTCGGGTTCTTCACAGGCCCAAGGGTCTGACTGAAGAATCAGAATAAATCTGAATTTGTGCTTTTGTGCTTCAGGCCCATCTTCAGTAAATGCTCAAATATCACTCTGGCCACAGTGTAGGATAAGGATCTGGAGTGGGTGGGTACACCTGAGATCTTTTTTTTTTTTTTTTTTTTAAAGAAGGAAAAAAGAACTTATAAATGAAACACTTCACCAAATGTGGCACAGCAGTGCCTGAGCAGTTATTAAAATAACAAACCCTTTCATTTAGTACATTCAAGCATGTTCAGGGTAATTTTTTCTGAAAAAGTGGCTTGCATACAAATATTTTTTAACGAGGTAAATATATAATCTTACAATAATAGTGCTTAATTTTTCTGTTAAGCAGAGCGCTAGAAGAACATTCTGAACTGGTTCTGACAGGTCAGAGGCAATGTCTGTTTGCTTGGTTGTTTTTTGGAGTAGTAATCTGCTGCAACTGAATTGCAGCCAAGAGGCAGAAGATGCAGGTGTGGCTTTGAAATAAATGTTGGGGGTATTGTTCAGATAAAACTGTTAGCTAGCAAGAATCCAGGAGCAGGAAAACCAAAAACAATGATCCTCTATAAACTCACTAAGCAGGTGGTCAGATATAAACATGGAAAGCTAAGGCATCTTTCCCCAAATACCTTACAAATATTTGATTTATCTGTGTAAGTATATTCAGTCAAAGCCTGATCCAGTCCTCCTAAAAGTCAATGGCAGGACTCCCATTGGCTTCACTAGAGCAGGATCAGATCGTAAATGATTTATCCAGCATTAGGCATATTTAAAGAAGAATGCAGATAATTCTGTTCAATTGTTTATACAGAGACTGTTTACAAACTCAAAGCATCCATTTTTCTGAATTTTTCTGTCTGCATTTGATCAATTGCCTCATGAAGCTACAGTATTACTTTTCACTGTGTGGAATATTTGTAACCATTTGCAAAACTGATCCAAAATCTATCATCATTATTTTATATTCTGTTACAAACTTGAAAATGTTCCCATTTGCACTGGAAACTTCGTTTGGGTTACACAGATTTAAACCCCTGTCCTGTGTCAGGTTCCCCTAGCAGGCCACTCTGCCAATCAGGAGGACTTTGTTAGCTGATCCCAGTGCAGGAGCAGGGGTGCAGATGTAGTCAGCCCAGTTTCTATTGAAATGCATGAGAAAAATGTCCATTTTCACGTGTTTTCAATGTCAAAAAGAGCCATTGTGCCCAACGTTTCACACATTATGAAATGGGGAGGGTGCAACATGTCAGACCCCAAACAAATATTGTGACTTTCTCAGAGATTCAGCAGCATCCCCTGTCTTGTCCAGAGGAAAAAGTCACTCAACACTGATTTCCCCACCAGCTCGCAAACACATCAGCCTGGTGACAAAGTAGAGAAGCTTAAGAAGTATGTGGACTTAGAACTGCAGAAATGTGACATGCCCCCTAAGCACGGGATCGAGTACGTAAGGCCATATTCACATTGTGCTGACCTGTTAAGAAGAGAGTCCATATGCTGAATCGTTGCTATTATGAGTGGATAGGTTATGGGGAGATGCTAACTACACAGAGAAACTGCCTAGCAAAAGTAACAAAAGGCTCCCAGCCCTCCCCTCACAGATGCACACACACTGCCTCTTAATTTACATGACAAATGCACTCTGCATAACCTTTGTTTGCGCAGTGATTTAGACATTCCTGATTAGATCTCCTTTCATCATCCAGACCTGATGTTCGTAAACAATGTGTTTAGTCTCCTGGTTGCCTAGATTCATGCCTATGTGTTTGGCATTGCGCCTGCTAACAAGTCAACCAGATTGACTAGATCAGTGATGCCAAGGCTGATGGATGTAGTTTGTTCGCCTGCATGTTTCCAGCAAATGGCCCGCTCCCCTTCTTCTGGTCACTGATCCTCTTTCAGTGGCAATGCAGAGGCACTAGAGAACAGGCTTCATTACAAATCTGAGTGGCTTTACCGCTGTGTAGTTGCTCACAAAACTGGGGGTGGCACACACTTGCTAACTAACAAGGTATTCAGTGCCTTTTCAGGTAGAGCAACGACATAAAAGACACAATTGATTTTGTTTGTGTGAGAAGTGTCTTACTGTGTCATGCTTAGGCCAAAGTCAGAGGATGTAAGGGATCTGCTGATTCCATCCTGCAGAAGCACTGGATTACATCCAACAGAATTGGGTCTGACCATCAGAAACCTTAGCTTGGGAATGCCCAATAAAGGAGCCTAGGAACCATAAGAAAAAAAACATGTGTCTCTACATGTGGGGAGATTATCACTTTGTTTTGAGAGCCCTCCTCATGCATGTACTTGGCAGAAGCTCAGTTCAATCAGTACAGTAGCCTGCCAGAAATGAGAGCCAACTTCCATATATGAGCATGCAGTGGAAGACATGGCTTGGTGCACTGTGGTGTTCACTAGGGTGCTATTTGGTGTGAAAAGAGGTTCAGCACCTGATTCACATTAGTCCAGCTGTGGGAAACCACAGAAACCCCAGCTCCAATGCCTCTTTGCCAAATTGAGCCCTCTGTAATTACATGAAATTCTTTCTCTGGTCTTTTAAACTGTTTTCTTTTTCCAGGAGTGGATAAGTTTCCATTACAAACTGTGTACTTGTTTTGAAAGTATCTTAGAAATGTTACTCTTAACTGTATATGAAATATGCTGTTACCTGATGTGTGTACCTAAAATGATGGAGGTTCTCATTCCCACCGTGAATAATTGACAAAATAACTTGAATTCCTAATCTCGGGTTTGAGATTTTATTTTTATCTTTGCAAAATAAGATCTTAAACGTGTAAAGATCTGGTTTGTTGGGGGAAGGAGGGTGAGGGTTGGGTGCGGGGAACGGAGTTATCTTTGCAAATAAGGACTGTCGAGCTGACTGTGCTGCTGTTCTTGGACAATGATGAGTATTTTCTCATAGAAAGTTTTTGAATGTTTTCTCTTTTATACTTGCTGCAGAATGCAGTGCGTCATAATCTTAGTCTTCACAAGTGTTTTGTGCGAGTAGAAAACGTTAAAGGGGCAGTATGGACAGTGGATGAACTAGAGTTCCAAAAACGAAGGCCACAAAAGATCAGTGGGTATGTCCACCATGTTTGAACTTCTTAGCCTAGCTTGGATCATGCTTACAGTTTAACGTAGAGGCTTTTGGCTGCTAGATGGTGTTAGACCAACACAGGTGGTTTCACATTGTTTCAGTTAAGGGAAACAAAGAAAAGCATCTCATCACTACTGTTTGTATGCCCACCAGTACCCTTGCCCCTGCTTGCTTGGTGTTTGTTGCATCACATGCTAGTAGCTTTTAGGTGGCAATGCATATTAACCCTCACAAACCATTTGCTTATGCTTATTGCATTTTATTTTCTTTTTCCTTTTCCCTGTATTTGATGTCTGTTCTGTCCCCGATCCCGTGTCCCTTTGTTTCCACTTCATCTCCTTTGCTGCTGCTCTTGTCCCAGGGTGCCATTCGCACCAACCTCTCCCTGCATAAGTGCTTTATCAGAGTAGAGGATGAGTTTGGGTCCTTTTGGACTGTTGATGATGAAGAGTTTAAACGTGGCCGTCATATTCAACGAGGCCGTCCTCGAAAATTCTGCCCCGATGAAAACTTTGGCGAGCTTGTTGCACAGTAAGAGCTTTTACTTGCTTTTATTTTTTTTTTCTGCTGTTGCTTTGCTTTGCATGATCTACCCATCTCATGTAGACTTGCATTTCATGAACCCGTGACCTCACCTTTGCTGCAAAAGAAACTAAATGTTGTGGGTTTATATATGTGTTGCGCTTGTTCCTGCCCTAATAATGCAAATGCCTAGGATAATGCTTCTTTGACATGTGTTGTAAATTTGTTTATAATGCAATGTAGACTAAAAGGTACTGCTCCTAGAGCAGATATACTGTACAGTTGATTATCAAGAAGGTTTTTAGGCAAACTAGATTTGGATTATTTTCTGTTAGATTCAGTTATATGCTTTGCTTCACAATTCTTTTAGCCCAGAAATACAAGTCGATATTCCTCAAATAAATAACTGAAATGCCCCCGAAGTATTTTGACAATGATTACTACAGTTGGACCTGTAGTAAAGATTACAAACAACAAACCACCCTCTTTCTAAAATGATCACTTTAAAATATCCCGAAGGTTCCCAAGGCAATTTTGTTTCCCCCTTAGTTGAAGACCACCTGTCCAGGGCAACTGATTTTTGCTGGTCTCAAGGATGGTCAGTGTAAGACAGTTATTGTGTTCTGTTTCAAAACAGAAACAAAATTGTATTGTGGATGATGTACATTTTTGGGGTTGTCTGCCCTGGACCTTCCCTGGCTAGTACTTTTAGCAAGATTTTTCAAAAGTGGGATACTTTTTTATGAGTGCTCCCCTGACTCCGAGTGGCATCTTTCATGTTCCCTACCACTTGGTTATAGTGCCACAATATCTGCCATTCCATCTCCCCTCCATCACCCACAACAAAAATGCTTTGGGCTATTGGATAGCCAAGCACTCTACTGTGCTGTCGGAGATTTGTCCAGCAGGAAACAATACAACTCTGAAAGCAAGAATTCTGAAGCTCCTACTTATCAAAATTCTACTATGCAGTTATGGATGCCAGTGATGTCAGCTACTACATAAGTCAGCCAGTGTACGAGTTAAGAGTCCATAATGCTTTTAATGGTGATCTCCTTATTATGGACCTTTTAGGTAGTAACTTACTTTTGGATAGGAAGAACTTTGGAAAAATTCTGTTGGATTTCTGTAGAAAACAAATGCTAATATATAATATTTCAACAGGGCATTAGAACATGAGATGCTGTAGCTGTTAGAGATTTAAATAATGGGCTTCCATATTTAATAAAGGCAAATGCAAATATGGTAGCCATACAACTAAAACATAAAAGTTTTTAAAAAAACAGAAGAGAACTTTTATAGCAAACAACACAGTTTGTAGTTTTCTGGTGTGGGAGGAAACATAACATGATGGAAACGCACTAAGATGAGTAGTTTGCACTTAACTCTACTTTTTATGTTTTTCTTATGCAGTAACCCTTCTCTTATTAAAAACATACAGACCAGCCACACCTACTGCACACCTCTCAATGCTGCTTTACAGGTAAGATTAATGGCTGTAGCAAATATGCAACAGAGGCATGTGTCTTCCCCACTCATTTCAAAATATATTAGCCTTGCTCTAATTAGATATTAAATTTTAATTCCGTTAAACTTTTTTCTTAAGTGCATAAAGCATCATAGTCCCTGGAGGCAAACACATATCAGGCTGCTTCAGCATTAGCTAGATGCTTAGCATTTTGAATATTGTGGCAAAAAAATTAAAAGTTCACTTATTAATATTTATCAGCAGTATCATAATTTCCATCCTCTTATTTCAGAATTTCACTTGAGGCAAAAATACCACAAGTGTAATTACTCTAGCACAGCTATTAATGTGCTGAATGATAGGATACTGTATCACATGACCTTCTATTGTTCATGGCTTTAAAGGGAAAGCAGATCATTTCTTCCCCCTCCCCACCTTCTTTTAAGGACTATTTTTTTCATATTTTCTGTTGTTGTTAAATAACAAACATGTAGTTCACTTTGTAAAGAAGAAGAGAGATGTCAGAAATGATAAAGAATATTTAGATATTTCACAATACCGGAATGATGTGCAATATATATGTATATAAATATATGTTCACAATATAAATTTGTGTCTGTATCTGAAACATCTTTTGTGTTTTATACAAAAGAAATACATGTTTTTCTCATTCTTTCTCTGTGCAAATTTCTAATAAAATTATTGGTGTCCGGTTCAAATGTCCCCGGTGAAGTCAGTATTCACTATAAGAACCACTGACATAAGTGACAAGCATTTTGGTATTTTGCCTACTAATTACTATGTGTTTTCACACCTTTCCACACTGTTTTCCCCAATCGCTACAAAGGCCTTAATCTTGCCATGAGATCCTCACATGCAGTAGCTAATTTCTGGATGGAGCCCCAAACATCCATAGAGAACCTTCCCAAGATGTTCATCAAAGGTTAAACTCAGTGCAGTGGATTTAATGTGGTGTTTGGGCAATTAAATGTTGTGGAAGATTTACTAGCTTTGCAATCTAAGCAATTTATTTATTTTTAAAAACAAGAAAACAGATTAATAGGAGAGAAGTGACACTGTGCATTTCTCCTAATTATTTCAGTTAATGCAGTAACTTCTGAAAAGCAAATGAAAGCATGTTTAAATGAAGCAACTGTAAATACCGTTCATTAGTAACTTATTTTCCCGTGAGCCTTGTGAAGTGTGATTTTTAAAGACTGCTTTGTCTGTTGAATAGTGTTAAGATTACAAGCACATTTTACATTCATGAGGCTGAAAGGCAAAAATGAAATGATCCTGCATTCCTTCAGATTGTTAACTATGTGACTAATTTCAATTAATATGCTTATCATACAGAACAGTTCATGTCTTCTTTCTAAAACATGTGTTGTTGTTGTTTACATCTTCTTCCATTCTTGTCTTTTGTGATATCCTCAAAACTATTTTCATTTTCAGGTTTTTTCTAGGGAGTAACGTGTATTTGTGTTCTCCAGTAACACTAGATAAAAAACTCGATTCAGATGGGAATCTGGGCAGGTTTTGTTAAAGCTTATGAGTCTTGTCAATAAATAGGGTCACAAGATAACTTTGTGCTAATTAAATACAAGGTTCTATTAGGGTTAAAATATACCAGCAGGCTCCTTCCCCCTATTAAAAAGCAGCAAAGAGTCCTGTGGCACCTTATAGACCAACAGATGTATTGGAGCATAAGCTTTCGTGGGTGAATACCCACTTCATCAGATGCATGTAGTGTCGCTTTTTACAGATCCAGACTAACACGGCTACCCCTCTGATACCTCCCCCCTATTGTCAGACAGTTTCGAACTACTAGCAAAAAACGTACATCTCGTGGTCTTCTGCAAAAATTGTGGTATGTCCTCTACTGTTCAAAAGGACTCGGAGCATTCGCAAAAAAAGAAAAAAAATTTGGCATAACATACTATTTGATGCATAAGATAACTAATGTGTCAAATGACTTGGTTTGTATAATACACTTCCTAGTCTCTGATACGATTTTCCTGTCTGTGGACATGTTGAGTCAATTTGTCAATTATTGACTAGAAGTGTGCCCCCTATGGTTTTGGGCATATCCTGTAGCATGTGCACAGACCTGTCCATTGTCTGCACTCACAAATTTGGTGGGTTCCTGTTTTGAGGCCTACAGAAAATTCAAAGTTATGTGCCTCAAAAAAAAGTCAGGATTTTTTTTCTCTCCATCCTCAGCTGCATCCACACACCTCTGACATTTCTGATATCTGCTTTCCCTCATGGTCAGGGAGAAGAAGCCCCTTTCTCTTCCTCTCTCTGTACGTGGAGGGTATAAGGATTCCAGGTCTCATCCTGGGGGAGACCTGGAAGCATTTTTCCCTGTTCTGACAGTGTTGGTCTTCCAGAAGATCCAGTGCCTCCACTCTATTTTGCCCGATTAAGCAAAGAGCACTCTTGAAATCTGTGCTCTATCCCAGGCAAAGGTGAAGCAACCGCCATTACACTCTCCTTGCAGACCTGGTGGTGAAAGCTCCTGTGTGAACGAGTAGAGCAGGGTATGAGGCACAAAGGACTAATGAGTCTGTCCTGTGAAATGTGGTAAACATTAACATCCCCACTCGTTAACTGTGGGGTTTGCTCCCTTTTCACCTCCAGTGTGAGCAGCACTGAGGGATAAAGTAAGGGCAGACCAAACCTTCTCCCAACACTGAAAGCAGTCCTAACCCTTCTGGCTGGTTCTGAACAGTTCAGTTAGCATTGCTGGGTTATTTTAAAATGTTGATATGCCTCTGCCCTTTCTGCCTCCACCTGGGACCAGAAGCACCAATATTCTGAGCACAAATAGAGTGTGTTTTTCCATCATGGATAAAACCAGGCAACACCAGTAATCTGCGAAAAGTCTCATCTTCAGAGGTCTACAGCCTGACCTCCCAGCTAAAGGAGTTCAAGAAACTACTAGTGTTTCTGGATAACGAGTCTGACCCGCACCTCCGAACTACCCATCGCTCCCTGCTTATGCAGAGAATCAGGCCATTTGCTGAATTGTGGTTTGCAAGAAACAATTGTATCAGGTGCTTCTTCTGTCCCACCTCTTCCCAAATAAATTGCTTTATTGCAATTAGAAGTTATCTCTATGGGGGAAGAGCTTGCCTTATTATTTTGCAAACTGCAGGAAATGTGAGCCAATCTTTACATTCCCTTAATCAAAATTAGTTTGCTGCATGTTGAATCAAAAAGATAAAAATAATCCTCTTTGTTAGAGTAGCTTTTAGGATCACATGCGATCAGATGTTTAGAGAGGTCAGCCCGGGAGAGAATTAAAAGGGAGGTTGTGCTCGTAGCTGGGTCGTTCCCTCATGCACATTTGTGCTCGAACAGCAATAATGGCAGCAAGTGAGGAACATCCCAAGAATCAGCAACAGCAGAGAGCACCAGGTGGGAAGCTCATTTACATGAACTACCCTCCCCTGGGCTGTCTTGCCTCGTGCAGTCGTGGTGCTGATGGATTCTTTTTGCTTGACTGTAGCAGGAGGCTGACCTTTCCCCTGAATTAGGTTGACCACTGCAGAGCCAGCATCTGTGGCTTTCCGTGCTGGTACGTCTCAGAAAGCCATGGACGTTGGTTCACAGATGGGTAAAATGGTCTTTTGGTTTCAAAGGGTTGCTTCCTTTTAGACACCCCTCCCCTGTCCCCCCCCCCCCCCCCCCCCCGGACCAGCAAACGAACTCCTCTCACGTCAGGACTTGACGTTGCTATATTCCCATCACTACATGATGGGATTGTGCTGGCCCAGAAGAGGTTTTAACATGCTGCAAGCCTGATTCGCTGATCATAGGACAGCCCTGTCAAAATGATCAAACATGAGCATAGAATAAATACTAGCAACCAGTAAATCTAGAATAAGAAGGAAAAGGTTTAACTGTTTATTCCCTTTCTACAAAGACCTACATTTAGAAGATGACTAAAACATGCCTATTACAGTACTTATCAGAAATAGAATCATGTCTGAATGGGATCAAATCTACAATATCTAAGATAATATCAGGGTTATCAGAGCATTAAAAAAATAGAAAACGCCATCCTAATTTACCCTGCCTTGTTAAATGTTAGATTTCTCTCACCAATGCTAAAGTAACACAGCAAATATTATAGGGACGAGTTCATACTTCAGTTATGTTGGTGTACATTTAGAGTAACTCAGTTGGCTTCAGTGATGTTCCTCTGGATTTGCGCTGGCATAACTAAGAGAAAAATTTAACCCTCTGTAACCGCTCACACATCACTTCTCAGTCATGTCATGACAGTTTTGTGCTCTGGTAGAAAGGAATTCTCAATCAAGTGAATTTGCTCTAATTGCTTTTTTAACTTCTTTTTTTTTTTTTTTTAAAGAAACACTATTATTTTTGAGGCTATCATGAAAGTAGAAAAGGTAAATTTGCTTTTTCCATGAATTGTAATATCCAAATGGGGAATAGCAGGAACTGTCCCCTCTCGTGCGCCAACAGTCAATTCCATTTTGAACTCCTAAATCCTCCTGCAAATCGTGTGACGTTTCCCCTGGTGGAGTCAGTGCACGACCTTTTTGAAAACACTTTTTCAAAACCAGCAGTTGTAACACGTAAATGAGAAGAGTGTTTTTTGAATATGTGATTGTGTTGTGCCGTGTATAAAAATGTGCAACATTCTTCTTCATACACTTTTTCTGTGTCCTTGGCAGGCTTCAATGGCTGATAATAGTATACCTCTTTACACTACTGCTTCCATGGGAAACCCCACTCTGGGCAATTTAGCCAATGCTATGAGGGAAGATCTTAATGGTGCAATGGAGCATACGAACAGTAATGAGAGTGACAGTAGTCCAGGACGTTCCCCTATGCAAGCAATGTAAGTAGAGCATATACGTGTGTGTTTGTTTAAATGTAACGGTGATATTCTTCAAAGATTGTGTCTGAAGTTCCAATCCTGGGCAGCAAAAGGAAAAGTCTGAGCTTCTGAAAATATTTAGGTTGATTAGAATCTAAAAGGGTCATTTACCAACTTCCACATAAAACCAATCAACTCAATCCAGTCTGACAAGTGCACACAGCTATAAAATTCTTAACTCACTTGCCATTCTCTTCGTTCAATCCCAGACCACAGAGCTACAGAAACACTCTTAGGCAACTTTATGAAAAGTTTTTGTTTGTTTCTACTTCAGACTACCCAGTAAACATGCTTGGTGGGGCGGAGCTGGGGGAATGAGTTTGTTTAGCTGGTTTGTAGTAATAATCAGCAAACAACAGTATTGCTTGGCATTAATGATGGCACATGTGAAGGTATGCATGATTTATAGATTGCTCTTAAAATATCAAATGGAAAATTAATAGGAGCATTATAGCAACAGACGGCAATATAACGAGTGCCTATATAACCACATGAAGTAATGGGCGATTACTGTCCATGCTAAATGTAAATGGCACCGGGGCAGAATGCTAGTACACGAAAGGATAAGCCAGGAATGGTGTGCTGCCCCTGTGGGCGTGTTCAGTATTTATGGGTGACTGAGTGAGTTTGCAAAACTGTAAATTCTCCCCTCGCCCCCAAATTATATACGGGATAATTGGCAGCTGGAAAGGAAAGCCGAGTTTATAAGTCACGTAGTTCTCAAATTTTAAAAACTGTTTATTTGGAGCGGCTGACTACTTCTGTGAGTAAACATAGATGAAACACAGTGCTCTTATCCAGCGGTTCATTAAAATGGACTGTAAAATCATTGACTGAGTTACCAAAGCGCAAATTAAAAGAAAAAAGTCCCCAAAACCCAAGTAATTTGTAACGTTTTACTTCAAAGTAATTTGAATACAGGATTTATAAAAGTAGGTCTGAATCAAAAAGTAGAAAAACATTAACCTAATACCATCATAGTAATTAGTTATGAAACTAATTAGCATTTAATGGAGAGAAAAAAAGTTTCCCACCTGCATAATATGTTGTGGGGGAGCGGGAAAAGGGGCAGGAAGCTAACGCTCCGGATACTTTGATATGCCAGCGTTTTAAATCCGTGCACAGTGTGCTTTGAAAAATAATCCTTAAAGATGGCAACATTCATTTTTAATTCATAATTAATTTGAACATTGTCTTTTACCATTTACTTCAAAACATTTGAATCATGTGTTTAGCTTTTACAGTGATTGTTTGTGCAGTATTAATTATCTTTCCCAAAGTAGCGTTACGTGACACACTGTTAGTGCTATCACAAATGGATTCCTCTTCAGGCAGTTTTAGTCACAATTGGTTATACTCTGCCCATGCCCACGTAGGGTTTTAGTGGAGGAGGAGGTGGAATTTTTTTCAAGAATCCTGGACTAACATACAGAAATGAATGTTTATAAATTTCCTTTCATCCATGGTTTTGTTTTTTTTAAGGCTCAGGGCTAGTTCAGTTCATGTATTTCTTCTTTCACCTAAGATTTCATTGTTTTTGAAGGGAGTATGGGACGGGAAGTGTAACAGTAAGTGAAAAGCAGGGTAGATCATTTTCTAGAACCATATGCATAGCTGTGGCCTTTCCTGCATTTAGTACCCTTTATTTACTACTTAGATACCAAGGTGAGAGGCACCTCAGAAATACGAGAGAGAAAGATTCTCACTGTCATCATCCACCAGAAAAACCCTTTTTGTGTTGTAATATGAAAATGATTGTTTCCTGAATGATTCCATAGTCTCAAATAGATACTGTGTGTTCCGTACTGAATATTTCCTTTTGTATAAGTAAAAATGCAGCAAGGTGTATGTCCTGATAGCAGCTTGTGGGCTTTCCCATTAAACAAGTGTTCTGAAATACTTTGAAAGGCCATGAAGCAGGATGCTGTTCAAACGTCACAGGGTTTACACTGTTTGCTAAATATAATTATATGTCAACATCAGATTTCCAGTGCAGACTATCAGTGTCATAGACAGTTACTCTTTGCAATATCTTATTTCCATTAAGTACACTTTATAATGACATTCTCTATTCTTTTCCAAAACACGCTTCTCTGCCATAATGCAAATTGTTTTTTAACAGTTCCAGTATATTGGAATAAATCAAGCCTTAAACTTTATCATAAGGTTTAGAAGACCTTGTTAACATGACAACTAAGCAAGTACAACACTTTAGCTGAAGTCTCATTACCATTCATTTCTTTCCTTTTTATGACACATTGAACTACTGCTACTCCCCCCCCCCCCTTTTGAAACACTAGAAAGTAGTCACATAATTACAGCTTGGGGACATAACACTTTCATCCTGATATGCTCCAAAGGTAGCCACAAAGCAAACTATTCCATGCTGTGTGCACCACGAGAACACAGTGGCTTTAAACAACAGTCAGCTTTATTAAAAAGTCCTCTGTTCCCAGAGTGGACAAACAAAAGAATTACTCAAATGTGAAAAGAAGGGAAATCTGTGTTCGGTAAGGTTATTTATTGTTAACCCCTTCTGAAGCCTTAGACGTTCCAGTTAAACGAAATGTGTTAAAATTCTGCTACTAAACAAAAAAGACTTAGATTCCATTTATGAGATGTATTAAATAGGGATTCAAACTGGTTTGGAAAATTATAAAAATCTCCCCATTTCTGAACACTAACCTCTTTACACTGAACATAACTGGTAGTTTTGAGGTGTTTGAATAATAATCAGTGGGTTTTCATTTTCACATGCCAGTTTGCTGCTACCGCCAAAATACCACACAAGGGGCTGGATTGTGCTTTAGTTTGTTTTCCATGCAAATTTTCTGCTTGAAGTTTGGTTAGTTCAGATAAACATACTAATTTGGGGAGATGATTCCTTCAAATTGGACTTTCACTCCTTTGACATTTACCCAACCTTAAGTCCCCGGGGGAAGGTGGGCTATATAGGTATGATATTAGAGCTTTGTGACTCTCTCTAGCTTTGTCTTACTTGTACTCATTCAGTCCTTTTCATTGGTTTCCATTCACTTGGCTTTGCATCCCCAGTGCTTTGTAAATTACTTCAGGGGACAAACCCAAACCTCAAAGTGAAACTCAGTCAAAACCACCCGGTTTCACATGCTTTCAAAACAAAACCATGAGCTGTCCTGTGGTTGCTTTGGAAAGGTTCAAGAACCTTTTGGAAAAACCTGGATTGTGTTTTCAGTTTTGCATTAAAGCAGGTGAGTTTGGCCTGATCTTGGATTTCCTAATGAAATTTTCAAACATTTCTACAAATTGAAAGGCATATCCTGGGGAAATCCATGGAACCAGGAAGAGGGGGAAAGATCGTCACCCACCATCCATTACTGTAGCCACAAGACTTTAGCTGCCACCATGGCTTTTGTGCAACCTCTTTTTCTGTGTAGTTGTGGCTCCAACTACCTGGCCACACCCTAGATCCTTTTCTGTGGTGGCATGCAGGTTGACCTCATAGAGCACAACAGCGCAGTAGGCAAGTTATGCATTAACGTGCATTGGCATCCCCAGCTCTTCCCACCCCCAAATCTCCAAAGCAAAACGGCGTGAGTTCTGCTGAATCTAATGCCCTGGGGACAAACTAAACCAGATTTGGCCTAAGAAACTATTATGCTGATTGGAAATGAGACCGATCAATTATATACAAGGACTGTTGTTTTTGAGATACTTAACAATTACACAGGTGCAGCCAGTGTCTACCCTATCTGCTGACACATCTTTGTTAGAGCTTGGTGATAGTGCATAAGCCTAATAGATTGGTTAGATGTGCTGGAACTTTAATATGTGAACAGTAGCCTGGGAAATTCCACGTCCAGAGGAAGAGGCCTCTCCCCATCACCACTTCAGGTTCATAAAACATCAACGTGTCCTTACTTTTGAAAAAACGACCTGTATTCATTTTTCACAAATAACAAAAAACAATATTTAAAACCAAAATGGCAGCAAAGACAAAAACACAATGAGCAAGACTTTTAAATGAATACAATAATCGATATTACCGCCATCAGTGTAAAGGAATGTAGAAATTACTTGTTCGGTTTTTTTTTCAAATTCTCACCCAGAAAAAGCCCAGTGCATGTTCATAACACTGGTGTATTCTAGTTAGAAATATAATTGATCTCTTTGTGTTGTTGTCTCAGGTCCCAATCAACAAAGCACTTAGCACATGCTTAACTTTAAACATGTGATTATCCCCATTGACTTCAGTGAGACTTCTTATGGTCTTTGCTGGATCAGGCCATGATTCCTAACAACTTGTTTTGAGTCTTCTCCCATGTGCCTTTCTCTGTTCTTCCACGGTTGTGTCAAAACTAAACTATCTGAAAAACCACCTCTCTCCTTGTGACAGCTGAGCTCTGCTGAGGTCCTAAATAGAAAAAAATCAGGGGCCAGTGTGTGGGAGTATTTTCACTAGTAACTGGGGGATTTGCTTCCCACTGGTCCATCAAATAATGACTGTGTTGACACTTTAGGACATAGTGTGAGGCCCATCTGTTTTCATAGATGTTTGCCTGGGTGTGGTGGAAGTATGTGTTTACTTTTAGGAGATCCTATACCAGGGATCGGCAACCTTTGGTCCGCGGCCCACCAGGCTAAGCACTCTGGCGGGCCAGGCCGGTTTGTTTACCTGCCGCATCCGCAGGTTTGGCCGATCGCAGCTCCCACTGGCCGTGGTTCGCTGCTCCAGGCCAATGGGGGCTGCGGGAAGCGGCGCAGGACAAGGGATGTGCTGGCCGCGGGTTCCTGTAGCCCCCATTGGCCTGGAACGGCGAACCCGTGGCCAGTGGGAGTCGCCATCAGCCGAACCTGCGGACGCGGCAGGTAAACAAACCGTCCCGTCCCGCCAGGGGGCTTACCCTGGTGGGCCACATGCCAAAGGTTTCCAATCCCTGTCCTATACCCAGGTCCAAAGATCAGCGGCTAATGTATATTGCACACGCCCCCAGAGACATGCTGGTATGGCACATTTTCATAAACTGAAAAAATAAATAAATGTGTTCAATAAGCTCTAATATGCCTCTGTGATGGGATCATTTCTCCCTGCTGTTCCTATACAGGATGGGATGCAAGGTGTAGCTAATTCCCACATATTGATCTAGTTGCTTTTGCAACTCAAGAAGTTGAAGTGGGATTGAAAGGTATTCACAGCTGATACTAGAAATCTGTGTAGTCAGCCAGGTGGATGCTTCCAAACCTAATCCAGTTTCAAACTGAAACCAATATCTAGAGTATCATGACTTTTGAAGTGCACGTTTACTAGGTGGTTCGCCTGCAAAGATATCAGATAGCTTGAAATATACAAGTTTCTCTTTGGCTTGTTTGCTGGCTGCAGAACATAATTTTCTCATTCAGCCCAGTCAGGGGCTCCCAAAGGGGTCCTGCCTTCTGGTAACACATGTGAATACACATTGTGGGCTAGTGTATAAAGCACTGGACTGGGAATCAAGAGACGTGGGTTTCATTCCCAGATCTGCCACCATTATTCTTTATTTATATTACTGTAGCATCTATGAGTCCTAGTCATGAAACAGGGCCCCTATTGTGCTAGGTGCTGTAAAAACACAAAGCAAAAAGATGGTCCTGGCTAGGTGACCTAGGACAAGTCACTTTGCCGCCCCCTGCCTCAGTTTCCCCATCTGTAAAATGGGGATAACAATACTGAGCTCCTTGGTTAAAGTACGTTAAGATCTACTGATCCAAAACACTATATAAGACCTAGGTGGTGGTGTTATTATTACACGTTTGTCTTGCTGCATTGGCTCTTTTCCTTGCACATCCATGCGCAACAACTGAGTTTACAAGATAGGCAATCGTGTTCACTACTAGTTCAGAAACGAGGATTGGATCCTTAGTTTGAAAATATGTTTTTTTCTGTATCATGTGCAGGCAAGTGAAACAGAAAGCATTTTCATTCCCATCTAGCCAGAATTAGAAAGGGAAGGGTATTGATTTTAAACCTTTTATTGTAACCTGATGCTTTGTAAGAAGAAAAAAGTTCTTAACCAGGAATGTTTGCACTTATGATTAAGTCTTTCTTTACATAGCCTACATGAAAGGGTTAAATCAGGCTGGCTAGAGAACAACCCAGACTGTGGGAGGTGGATAGCAACTCAACGAGAAACAGAATGGGACTTGAACTCATTAACACTTTATTTTAAGGGATTGCCTGCAATATCAATTATTTAGGAAGCAAACAGGGTCTCCATTGGCGTGTCGCGTTATTAATACTTGATAATGTCAATAAAATCCTACTTTCCTATGAAGTCCCACCAACAAGACAGTATTGACTCGCATGGCTGTTTTACATATCAAAAGCTACTGAACAAAAAAAGTAATTTGTATTTGTAAAGGGTTTGTTGTAAATACGATTTACGAACAACATTTTTCAATTGTTATCATACCCGTTTGGAATGACCAACCCACATTCCCCTGTGGGTTATTCATGTGCTAGTCTATAATGAGAAATTTGGCAGATCTCATCTCTTTAGTGCATCCTTGTGCCCACCATGAGTTGAGGATCATGTTCTGCCTTGTTTACAGCTGACAGTGTTATTATTCTCGTTAGGGCTTTGCTTTCTTATCATATTGTTGTGTTGAGCGAGCCTTTTCCTCTCCGTTTGTGTTTCCTGGCAGAGCTTTTCTTCCCTTATTGACAGTTTGTAAAAATATGCATTAATTTGGAGTTTAAAGCATGTATCATGGTGTCTCTTTGCTGTGTTTGCTTGAAGTTGATTAATGATAGAACCTCGCTTGGGGTCGTCCTCTGGAGAGTTCTCTCACAGGTTCTGCATGTTAACTAGAAAAGCAGAACACACAGCAAGCCATGATTAGCCCAGCCTCCACCACCTCAGTGGGTTGACAAACCACTATTTTGCTTTACTATCCTTATTTCACTTATTTAACTGAAGATTGTGTTAATCAACTTAATACGTCAGTTGAGAGTATATTCTCTAAATCCTGTGAATAAACCAGATATAAGAAAGTGCTCCTCCCAGGATAGGTTCCCACTGAAGCTAAGTAATTGTAGGCACATTCTTAGGTATACACTTTTTGGTGTTTTTTTTTTTTCTTTAGCAGCAAACCCAAAAGTTCAGGGCCTGCATTTCATACGTGCTGAGCACCCACAACTCCTGTAGAAGTTAGTCAGGGCTGCCCAGTGCTCAGCATCTCTGGAAATCAGGCCTTCAATTTCTCCAAAAAATGTCAGTATTGCCACAGCAGGACAAAGTCATTTTTAAACAGGGAAGTTGCTGATTGACTGTTTTAATTTTCCTAGGCACCCTGTGCATGTCAAAGAAGAACCGTTGGATCCAGACGAAAATGAAGGCCCGCTATCCTTAGTAACAACAGCCAATCACAGTCCAGATTTTGATCATGACAGAGATTATGAAGATGAACCTGTAAATGAGGACATAGAATGAGTATGTCTGACGTCATTATCCTGAGAATGAAGATTGGAAAAACACGTCAAATTTAGCTGTGAAATCTCTCCATTATTGTACAGTCTGGAGGATTTTCAGTACACTTTGACAACTATGAAATATGTTAACTCTTAGTGCCATCAAGTATCCCATTTGGGAGTATTTTTGATTTTTCTACTTTTTGTTGAAAAAAGGAATTTGTACTCTGTGCATTGGATGGACTTGTTTGGTACTTGGGATTTTCCTCTCTTACAGTCAACATCAGTGTTGTAAATTTGCTAAACTGATTCACTTACTCACATTTAGCAGCAGGTTTTGGACTGCAGTCCTGCCAATTTTGGACACTGAGGACATCAAACTCTGAGCATGTACACCTAAACTGCAGATCAAGCCTTTGCCCAGATTTTAAGGATTCCAATGGACAACATATTTGCACAGTACTGCATGTTGGTTATCACTGCCTTTACTCCTTTTTTTTTTTTCTTTGCTTCCATTTGGGATGGGGAAGGCATGTGTGTGTGCGCGCGCGCGTGTGTGTGTGTGTATGTGTACTGGCGAGGGGTTACAAGAAATATTATCCCAAACTTTTTAATGTATTGCTTTTATTCCCCCCCTCCCCCCTTCTGCTCTACCATTTTAAGTTCTGACCTCAGGCCACATCTCGGCCCAGGGCCTTTTGAAGGCCTAACGTTTTCTGTACTTTGTGATGAATGTTAATAGGTGTTTTTATTATACGAAGCTGAATGTCATTGAATTGTTTGTAGTTTTTTCCGTCATTCATTCCAGTCTCCTTCAGATGCCACCATGTTTTCTTTAGCTATGGAAAACATTCCATTTTGGTGTCTGTTTTTTTTAAAAGGTCCCAAATGCTGCACTGTACACACCGAAGGGTCGTCCAACAGAGAGAGAGAGAGAGAAAAGAAGTACTGTAAGAATGAGAATGAATGACAGATGAACACAAAAATACTGTAGGAAGCAACATAAATTCATTCCACAAAGCAGTGTTTTTTTTATTTTTGGTTTTGGTTTTTGATTTTTTGGCAGCAATGGTGAATATTAGCAAATGCCACAAAATTGAACAGCACAAAGAAACATATGCAGCACCAACAGAATTCACTTCATTAGAGAATGAATACTACAGTGGCAGGCTCTCAGTTGTTTAACATGAGTTTTAATGGGCCAACAAATCTTTCTGGAATATCTAAGATTACCAAGATGGGTACCTATACATTTATTATTATTTTTCATTTGCGAATAGTGGTTGGAAAGATGACTTCATTAAACTGTTGTAATACATGGCGATGTTTCTCAGTTAAACATCAGTTCAGGATTGCTTGGTGGCATTAATCTGTTCGAATACAAATTAGATTTCAGATTGAACTTGTTATGGCAGTTAATAAGGACTGAGCCCACTAATGCTAAAGTGTTAATAATTTCAACTGTGCAAATTCTGTACTGCAGTTAAGATTGTTATGCAATATTACACCAGCCAGTATCAAAACCTCACAGTAGAAAACAGTAAACAGTGGGATGGGGGGGGGGAAGGAAATAGCACTGGGGCTTGTTTGGTAAAACTGGCAGTGCTCTTCAAAGCAAACATTACATACAGAAAGCTGTTGTTACAGGTCAGTACACCTCAGTCACCAAACACCTAAACACTTTCATTCTGCAACCACTTTTCTGTCACTCATTTATTTATGTAGGACTGTAGCTTTTTGTTTAATTATTATTATTTCAAAAAAAGCCTTTCAGAGCTTAATTTATATTCTTCTTTGTACCTTCCCCCCCCTAAAATTACCAAAGATATTACACAAAGGTAAATTATGTTCTCTATTATATGCTTTATCTTATGAAGCCAAATATCCTCTTATTGTTGATCAAGGGAGGTTGAAGAATTTAGAGGGAAATGACAAGATATGGGCTATTGCTAACCTGAGAGGGAAACTGCTCCTTTATTCTAGTAAATTTAGATGGCTAAGCAGATGACTGAACCAAAGTTACTTTTTATTCGTAGTCCTTTACAGCGACCAAACCGAAATTCTGTAAAGAGAAATCGAGAAGAGCTTTTGGACTAAAACTAGGAAACAGTGTTACAGGGGGAGCCATAAGAAGGGAGCTGGAGAAAGCAAGTGCAGTTATTGTGCAGAAAATTGGAGTATCAAATAAAGGAGACAGTTTAATAAAATACAAAAGAGAACAGAAAAGCTCCCACAATTTTACTGGACCACATAATAGTATTCCTAGAATTAAAAAAAAAAAAAATATTTTTTGGGGTCTTTGTTTTTATAGATTGTATGCCACTTTTGTTTAAGGATTGTGCTAAAACGACTGCTTTAATTTTGGTTTATCTTGGCACATTTGCTGAGTTTTGTTTAGTTTTTGATCAGCATTTTTCATAAGGAAATAACACTCCTGTCCACACATAAGCTTTGGTACAAGAAATTTTATTGGCAGTTACTTTTCTGAAGTTCAACTCTGCATTCTGTTTTTAAAAGAGAGAAAAGAAAAGGGGAAAAAAAGGGCAGTCTGTGGTCATTTGAAACTTTTTTTTTTTTTAATTATATCCAGGCAGCTTCATGATGTGCCGGCAGTAGCCAGATGGGGATCATGAGAAGTGGTCCCTGTGCTTCTAAACTGAGTGGTTCGCTGGTTAGTTCGGTATTCAAAAGAGGATAAAAATCTGGTAGATTAGTTCATTCTCAGCATGTGTAGCTAGACATGAGTAAAGATAACAGCATGAGAAACTGTTAGTACGCATACCTCAGTTCAAACTGTTAGGGAATGAGTAAATAAAAAATACATTTCACTCAGTTGCACTTAGTTGTATGTCTTGCATGCTTAGTCTAAAGACTGTAGCAAAATAAAGAAAGAAAAAGAGAAAAAGAAATAAAAATTAGATTTTAACATATCTGGCAGGTGTCACAGCCTTGCAGAAGAACCAACTGAAAATCTCAGGCTTTACATCAAGCAAACTTCACTATGATTTTTACAGTTCTGATTCTGTATCCCTTTGGATATACAGTTGCTTCTTTAGGGTGGGGTTTATTATGTTGTACATATATATCCCAATGTGTCTGTGTGAGCCTTTGTCTTTTTTGGGGGGAGGAGGGAGAAAAGGGGAAAAGGTCCTTTTTTTTTTTTTTAGATACCATTCCTCAAAAGGAATAAATGCATACCTGTTTGTCAAAACACCTTTTGCTTTTTGTGCAACTGCTTTATATTAACTATACTAAAAAAAAATAGCTTTGGAAAAAAAAACTACTGTATGTAATGGAATTGCAGAATATGCTGCACGCGTATTTTATTTAGTTATCCTTGCTTTAAGAATATTGGATGACATTGCTGACATGTGGGAGAAAATCCCTGACTTTTTTTTTTTTTTTTTTTTTGCTTTTAAATTGTAACATAGTTGACAGATTATTTTTTTCTCCTGTTATCATTGATCGAAGCCTCTTTTGTACAGTTTGTGTTAAGCTGGGGTTTTTTTTGTTTGTTTGGGTTTTTTTATACTTTCCCACCCCTTCTGTTATCTTACCACTGCCATTTCTGGCTGTCTTAAACAAAGGTTCATACATTTGAAAAGTAAAAAAAAAAAAAAAAAAAAAAAAAAAAGTTGTTTTAAAAATGTTTTTCTCCTGCTGCAGTAAATATTTTGCATGATGAATTCCAGGGTCACACTTTCAAAGTTTATCAGTGAAGTAGTGATTAATAATGGGGCGTGTCAAACTATTGAACTTTTGTATAAAGAAAAAAAAAACTTTACAAGGTGCCAAGATGTAAAGACAATTTGTTACATGTTTTTTTTCTCAAAGAAAAGCGTACATTATGAAAGTAGTACCATGTATCAGGTAAATCGCTGTCAGGAATGAGAGTCAAAGCCTTCCTTGTCCACAAAGAAAAGTTTGTAAATGTAAAACCTGTTAGGTTTCTGCATTTGACTAGAAGTGATATGAAAAATCAAGGCTTATGTAGAACAACGGTGACCACAAAATATTACCTTTTTTGATTGTCGCTTATGAGAGTTCAAGTATAATTCCCAGCACTCTTCTTAAACTCAGATTTTGGGAGAGAGAATGGGGCAGGGATTGTGATTCTACAGATACTGCAGATCATTAGATATTTTATATATGCGTATGTATAAAAGTTTTTAAAAATAATTTTAAACTATTGTAGTTTTCAGATTGCCAACAAGCTACATTCCTTATAGCGTGGAGAATGTGTTAAACTCTTTTGAAATCCTTTGGTACCTTTGGTTAATGTACTCAGACTGAATTTTTAGATGTTTCAGAAATCACTTAGCGTTCTAGTCTTGAGAGTAAAATTTGCAGTTATGACTGCATTTTAATGGACCCAGAGTAGGTAACAAAATATCTTCTACCCATAAGCCTTGATGAAAATGGTACAGTCCAGACTGTTAGCATGGTGCTTCATGTGTATGTGCTGCCAGTAACGAGATTTTTTTTTGATAAGGCATAAAAGAAACTCATTCCTTACATCAACTGTAATTCCATCATTCCATGTCTGTTGATACAGACAATAAAAAATGTTGTGTAGTCAGTACTAATTACTGACATTATAGCATTCTCAAATGCAATAAAATGCTGGTTGTTCACACTGGTAATACAAGTTGCCATGTCCTAAGTTTTTGTTTTCTTTTTCCCTTTTATTATCTCATGTTAGTTATAGTCACTAAGGGCCCCAGCCTGCAAATGGATCACCATGGGCAGGCCCCTGCACCTCACCAGAGTCCCCATTAAGTCAATGGAGAGATCTCATCCAGGTCAGTGGGGTCTGCATGAGGCTTCCCAAGCAAAGTGTGTGGCAGGGGCTGGATCTACATTTAACAGGGGATGCTTCAGCTATGAGGAGCATAGGCCTGGTCCTCCAAAGCTCAGAACATGCTCAACATTTTTTTTTTTTTTTTTTATTAATGGAGATATACCTATCTCCTAGAACTGGAAGGGACCTTGAAAAGTCATCAAGTCCAGCCCCCTGCCTTCACTAGCAGGACCAAGTACTGATTTTGCCCCAGATCCCTAAGTGGCCCCTTCAAGGATTGAACTCACAAGCCTGGGTTTAGCAGGCCAATGCCCAAACCACTGAGCTATCCCTCCCCCATGTGACTCCATTGGAAGGCACTCTGCACCTCCCAGAACAGGCCCTTAAATGCATCTGTTTGCAAATGGAAGCAGTGGGTTTGGCCTTTGTAGTCAATGAGAGTTGAACAGTGCTCTGGATTTTACCGTAAAGGCACAGACATGAGTGCCGGGCTAGTCCAATCCTGCAAATACTTCCAAGTCCTGAGAGCTGTACCGTCGACTTCAGTAGGAACTGCTCCGAGTTGTAATCATTATACCTAGGTAATAAAGGGTTTAGAGGATTAGGCCAAATCACGATTAATAAAGTTCAAAGTGACATTGTCATCTTAGACAAACTGTAAAGAAAGAAGCCCACCTCCTTTTCTCTTGAGTAAGCATACGTTTATTTTCTTGAAGTTTTATAAAGAAAAATAAAATGTTTAATAACTAGCATTAGCAGCAGCAAACTAAAATTTCAGAAGAGAGACTTCCATGAATAATTCATTAAAATTTCACATCTGCAAGATTAGTCATCCAAATAAAATGCTAATGTCAAAAACATGCACCGTCTATAATATTCTCATCAAGAAATCTTTTTGCATATAATGATAAATGCTTAAATTAGTACAAATGATTTTATAAAAATATTCTGCCATAAAATTATACTGGATAACTACTTTCAGGGCAAAAAATAAATAAGTTACAAAGTAGTGTATCAGAAAGGTATTGATTTTGAAACTTTAATCTAAATATAGAGAATAAAAATGTTCACTGCAAACGTTAATGTGTATTGCAGTTTTAGAAAACTAGACAAGGCCCCCCTTTTTAAATCAAATTTACTAGGCTTGCTTAAAATCACTGGTCGCATAGCTTAATACAGTTCAATATTAATTAGCTTAGCATGTGTTGTGATGTCATTTACACTTGGCTCAAGTGGGTGGCAAACAAAGTCAAATCATAATAGATTTTTGCACCCAATTGGCACACTCTGTACAGGTGATAATGACTATACCAGGTGCAAGGCAGAAGAAAAGTCAGGCATTACATGTTAATTGATCCATGTAAACTGAGACCTACTCCTGCTCACTTTGAAGTCAGTGACAAAATTCTCACTTATTGCCAGAGTGCTTGTGTAACTTGCCAGAAGTTTGGATGTCTCTGTGTACGTAGTGCCCAACTGCAGAGAGCCTGCTGCCAGGAGTTGAGCTGGTCAACTCCCATGGACTTGGTTGGAAGTTGTGAGGCCACTCACAGAATTGGGCCTGCAAATTGGAGCCCAAGCTTACTCCAAAATGAAATTTTGCCATTGACTTGTGTAGTGGCGGGATCAGGCTCTCGGTCTTCAGCCTAATTTAATGCAGCATTAGTAGCAACTTAAAAGAGGCTCTTTGCTATTGAAGCCAAATGTTTAACCATTACACAGTATTTTGTATTATCTGAGAAATAAACAAGCTCCTGACACCATACTCTGGCATGTCACAAAATGATTCCCCAATCTGCAATATGGCCACCAGCTATAGCAAGCTTAGAAATGTCTTTTTCCAGTCAAAAACATTGATTTTGCCCACTCTGACGCATCATACAGTACACAGAAGTGGGGGGATATGATAGAGGTCTATAAAATCATGACTGGTGTGGAAAAAGTAAATAAGGAACTGTTTGTTATTTACTCCTCTTAATACAAGAATTAGGGGTCACCAAATGAAATTAATAGCAGGTTTAAAACAAACAAAAGGAAGTATTTTTTCACACAACGTACAGCCAATCTATGGAACTCCTTGCCAGAGGATGTTGTAAAGGCCAAGACTATAACAGGGTTGAAAAAAAGAACTAGGTAAGTTCATGGAGGATAGGTCCATCAATGGCTATTAGCCAGGATGGGCAGGAATGGTGTCCCTGGCCTCTGTTTGCCAGAGGTTGGGAATGGGCGACCGGGGATGGATCACTTGATGATTACCTGTTCTGTTTATTCCCTTTGAGACACCTGGCATTGGCCACTGTTGGAAGACAGGATACTGGGATAGATGGATCTTTGGTCTGACCCATAAGAACATTCTTATGTTCTTAATAACCTCCAGGATGAAAATTGAAGTACAGTGTTTAATTATTCTAGGTTTCTTCTCTACTGAAAAAATAACTAGCAGAACATAAGACATTTTAAAAAGAAAATTCAAGGCATAGTCTGAATTAGCAATAGACAAGTAGAGCTCTCCCCATGCACATTACAGGTGGCCTCTACAGAAGGTTAGAATATTGACATTTAACTTAGATTGTCAACATATACTAGAACACAATCCACATTGTGGAACCACTTTCAGGAATTAACACTGTTGCGCGCGCGCGCTCTCTCTCACACATGCATACTCCTCACAACAAAGTGTAATTAGCCCTGCTTGACCTATTAATCAAGCTCAGACTTCAATGATAATGTTAAACATTCATGTAATAGCACGGTAATCAAGGCCATCTTTCATCTTTGTATCAATGGTGTTTAATTCTGTCAAATAGAAGTACTCTTCCTTCTAATATTACCAAGTTTGTTGTTACAAACTTCCGTCTTGTCTAAAGCAAGTTGGCAAATGTGGACTGAAATGTGGTGTGTTGGTGGGGAATTATACTGTGCATGTGTGAATGCTATTTTAAATGTGATAAGATATTTAGGTTGCAAATTGATTGTTGTGGCCCCTGTCCTGCAAGGTGACTGCATGGAGCCCCATTGACTTCAGTGGGGCATCTGCACAGACATGGGGTCCACCCATGTGGATTCACTTACAGGATCAGAACCTCGGAAGACTGATTCCGCTAAGCACATTAAGTACCTGCTTAAGCCTACTTAGATTGTGAGATCTTCTGGGTAGGGGTCATCTCTGAGTTCTGAAAACATCGCCTAGGACGGGGGCTCCTAGCTGCTAAAACAATAGAAATACGTTTCAGTGAAGTCAGTGGGTTTTAAGAGATCTGCTGTATCAGGGCGTATATTGGCAACTTACTAATAAACTTTATTAAACATTTTCAAAATGTAAGACTCTCAAATTATAAACAATTTCAGCTTAGTGATATTTGGCAAAAATACCCTCCCCCCCACCATAAGTTCTTTTAAAAACAGCATTTGTTTCACTGCAAAGTCAACCCTCAGTGGCTAGAACTGCAAATACGTTTGTTTGGAAGAAATCAGTGGCCCTTTTTCTGTTTTGTTTTATGTATCACAGAAGCCAGAAAAACATTTTTTTTCCCTTCAAGTTATAATGTTAATTTGAAGGTAACCGTCTTTTCAAGGATTAATTCCAGCCAAGGCAATAACCATTATTTACCAGAGTTTGACACTTTTATCACTCATCATATTAGCAAATTTCCATTGAAAATGCTAAAATGGTTCGTCATAAGGCACATAACTGCTTTAGCTGTAAAAATGACCAACACAAGTGCCTGTACTCAAACATTAAATTATACTGTAATTAATAAAGACAGTTAAACTGTCTACTAGCAACAGCAATTTAGGTAACCACATTTGATCAGCTATAAATTGTAACTACATTAAAATTCCAGAAATATTAGCAATATGGATTACTTGATGGAAATAGGTGCTGATCACCCACACTCCTATTTTACAACGGAAGCACAGGTCATGTTGGCCACAAAACTGTGGGCGAAGATCAAGGCTGAGTACTTTTAATCTTGTGAAACAAGCAATTACAAATAGTTGCATCGATTTGTTAAAAAGCTTTAGGTGACATAAATTGTTTCCTGTTTAGCTTATTGCTCTGATACATAAATGTCACTGAGTATAATATTAATTAGGGGCATGGAACAACAAGGGTCGGCTGATATACCATACAATCAAGGATATGTCAATCCTTTTATAAGCATTATGGAAAGCAGGATAAGCGGCGGCCTATTTGCACTGTAGCTCTGGAGTCCTCATTTTATGTGATGACAAAAGAAAGTAAAGAAAAACTGTGTTTTAATATCTGAAGTAATTACTTTAGTAGTAGTACTAATGTTATGGTTTAGGATAAATTGCAATGTTACCTTTTTCATGTTCTTGCCACATAACATAAAATTCCACATATAGTGTCAATACAATCAAATACTGTTTATAAAGGCTGCCAGCTGCACAAGACTCTCTTCCCCACTATATGGAAACTAAGCATAAAATTCTAGTCTGGTGTGTGTTTCTGCCCTTATTTAAAAAAAAGGACAAAAATGGGCTGTGCAGGTTATTTACTTAGCATAAATCAAATGTATCATATACACGGTTTCTTTGGATTGGCATGCGACTTAGAAAAATACAGTACGATTCTGAAAAAATCTGGAGAAAATTTATTAAATATGATTTTTACTGTAATAGAATATTAATGTAACCCAATGCTCATTTCCCATTAAGTTGATCCCTTTTTAATACACACATGCTTTTTATTATTTTGCACTCAAGCAAAAATTCCACATTCAGAGAGTTTCCATCTCCTTAGGAATGTCTCTGGCAAAGGCACAGTAAGAAATCTTGAACTTAAAAAAAAAAAAAAAAAAAAAAAAAAGGGGGGGGGCAGCAAATATTGAACAATAAAGAGGTGGCCCAGTGCTGATGAACTGTAGCAAAAGCCAATGGTATAATAAATGGTAAAAGGCATTCAGCACTGGAAGGAGAACAGTAGAAACAATTATACTTTAAATCCTTCCTTCTCACTACTGTACCGCGGCACAGATGAAAATGTTTGATTTGCAACATAAAAGATTCATTAATTACCACTTGAATATTTAAAGCTATTTTGCAGACTAACAGAGGTAGATAAAGCACTGAATTAAAACCTCTAATAAAATTGTAAAAATATTTCTGCAAGTTTTACCAGTGTTACGATTCTTCTATGTTGAGGGAGATCGGCTGAAATTGTTACAGAATGAATTTTTCAAGTGTGTATTTGAAGACGTTGGGATTGCATAGGATTATTTGTCTCATGTTTTCAAATGTTTACCAAATGCTCATCTGGAACCTATTCCTCCTCACAAGCGGAGAAATAGCTCACACAAAGATTTATAATGTAGAAGTGTGTTTGAGATATGTCTATTTTAAATTCATTTACATATACAGTAAAAACTCATCTTGTCCTAAGACTCTGTAATAATACTCTCCCTAAGATATGAGGCAATTGTATTTTGAGTAAAAAATTTTGCTAATCCTATTATAACTACTCTTGTTAGAGTTAAACAAAAATAGGAGGGTATCATATGCGAAGTGTGGTGAACTAATGCAAATTGTGGGAATCTATATCATGCAAAGCATCTTTGTAATTGTATAGCAGGCCCATAAATTGCACTATGGAGAGCCACTGTTTGTTAGCTGATGGCACCATATTTGTTGAGTATGTGGTATGAATGCTCATCTGGCAAAGGAACACGCAGGAGTACACCTCTAACATGCTTGCTGAAACATCAAAATAGAATCTCCAGAACTACTGCATGTAAGCCATGGCAATATAGAACAGCCTACAGATATTGAGGGCCAGATCCTCAGCTAGGGTAAATCATTGTAGTTCAACTGGCACCAATGCAATTACACCATCTGTCACCAGCTGGGGATTTGCCTCTGAAACGTAAGAGAAATTCCTACTTTGACACCTGAGGGCCCCGATTCGACACCTGTTCAGCAAGGATTCGATTGCAGGATCAAGGCCTAAAAGTACCATTAACAGGCCTTTTTAACAGCATATTAATCAAGGGACTGGCAAGATCACACACATTTCAGAAGGGAAAAACTATTGTTTAACAATAGTAAGCAAACTCATTGTAACAAACTCATGCTTTTGGCGAATGAAATATGCAAATGGCCTCTCTTATTTGTACACATAGTTCATCCTACTGTTCCCCCTACCTGCTGTAGTTATCAAATCTTATTAAAATCTTAATAAGATTTTAAAATATTGTTCTATATTTGTCTGTACAATGTGTAATTTCAAATTAGAGTGGGTAGACCCCCAAACTGGAAGATAGATCCTTTCCTTGGGGGAGGGTGTGCTACAAGTTATCCTCCACCATCTTTGTTAAAGGTGCATGAGCAATGGTCAAATTCCGGAGAGGGAATCTCCCCCATCCTTCCTTGTATCCACCTCCAAAGGCCTTTTTCTGTGACAGAATAATATTCTTCAGTACAGCCATGCTCCCACTGGTGCATGCTGTAACCTTAAAGCAAAGGGCTCACTCAAAGTAAGCCAGGCTTTGGCCTTATTTAACATGGCTAGGCTTCTTGTTCAAATCACCTGGTGGATTTCATTGGTGTTAGTCATGATAAGAGTCAATGAGTTTACAAGAATGTAGAGGTGAGCCCTGGGCTACGATGGGTTACTAGTGGAAGATATTTTGGCCAACTCTACCCAAAGCAGACCTTGCTATCTACTGAAAAGGGAGAATAGTCAGAATCCCCATGATGTCCACTTTTGACTTTGGCAATGGCAATCTAGTTAGTGTCAAAGGAGTTCAGATACTCTAGTAATGGGAGGCAGGAGTAGGCCCTCATCCAACAAAGACTTACATATGGGCTCAGCAAGACAAGGTGGGTGAGGTAATATCTTTTCATCCCCTTGTCTCGCTAATATCCTGGGACCAATGCAGCTACAACAACACAGCATACAACATGTGTGCTTAGCTGCGCATACTGTGAATAGCCCCATTGACTTCAGTGTCAAATAACTCTACCACTTTTTGGCCTCCTTATCCCTGTAGATATGCAGGCTAGGAAAACTGACTTCACTGCCTTTGTTTTTTTTTTTTTTTTTTTTCCTATTGGCTTTCACTAAAGCTCAATCTTTTTTAGGATTTTTGGCATGAAATGGGTTTTATTTTTCAGTTACTTTTTAAGCTTGTTTTTCTCTATTAATTTTCTAGACATGCTGGACACAGTTGTAATTTATATAATTGTTCAGGCACTGCAACGAAGAGGCTTCCAAGCATATGATGCTGATGCTACTTGTTGTTTAACGTTGCTATTTTTAAGTTTTAGAAAATGCAGTATGAAGTAGAAAAGCTTGGCCATGACACCTAGGGTGTTTTTATGGCTTTACCATTTACAGAGTGATGTTCAATGCCACTAAACTCAAAATAAAAACACCAGGTCACTGCAAAGTTCATTTCCCCTCAAAAGTCCTTCTTTAATTACAAAAACTGCATAACCCATTTCCTTTGGTGTGCAAAAAGGTGTGTAATTAAACCATCAGCATAATACCTTTCTACATGTAAAACCTGCACTTACGAACTTTACTGCTGAATAAAAACTCCTATTACATGACCATTAAGTATTATGAATAAAGCAAGTCATTGTAGTACTTGATTAATTTTTATGCACTAAGTGTTGTGTTCAGCAGAAATTTAGTTTCGGTGGGTGTCTTCCCTAATGGTTCCACTGGCAGTTCAGTGCCCCACATGCCCTAATCCTGATTCAGGAAACGTGTCTCCATTTGGGGATGCTTCTCTTGTTGCTTTGGCTGCAAAAAGGGAAACCCACAGACCAGGAGGGACATCTGATCCCTGTGCCCACATGTAAAAATGGTAGTTAATATGGACCATGAGTTAAAATTTCGAATTGAGAGTACTTAAAGCAGTGTTTCTCAAACTGGGGTCGCCGCTTGTGTAGGGAAAGCCCCTGGCGCGCCAGGCCGGTTTGTTTACCTGCCCCATCTGCAGGTCCGACTGATTGTGGCTCCCACTGGCCGCGATTTGCCACTGCAGACCAATGGGGGCTGCTGGAAGCGGCGGCCAGTAAGTCCCTTGGAGCAGCGAACCGGCCAGTGGGAGCCGCGATCGGCCGGGCCTGCGGACGGGGCAGGTAAACAAACCGTCCTGGCCCATCCAGAGCTTTCCCAACACAAGCGGCGACCCCAGTTTGAGAAACACTGACTTAAAGGGTGAATGTTCACTTTGCCCCCTTTAAAATCTGAGTAATTGCTCAGGGGTTCGGTGAGTAAAATACACCACATTTTAGTGCAAATCCAAACCATAACTGCTGGAACACTGGCCACTGTCCTTCCATCACACTTGTGCTGGGTGTCAGGGTGGCAGAAAAAAGCCCTGTTACCTACCTACCTATCATAACTGTTGTTCTTCGAGATGTGTTGCTCATATCCATTCCATTGGAGGTGCATGTGCACAGTTCTTGGAGACTTTTGCCTTAGTGGTATCCATAAGGTCATGCGTGGCGCCCCCTTCAGTGCCGCGCTCATGTGTCAGTATATTAGGCACCACTGACCCTATGCCCTCTCAGTTCCTTCTTGCCGGCAACTCCGACAGAGGGGCAGGAGGGTGGGCAATGGAATGGACGTGAGCAACATCTCTCAAAGAACAACAGTTACAAAAGGTAGGTAACAGTTTTTTCTTAGAGTCCCAGAGCCGGAGGGCTTCCTGGAAGAGGGCTGACAACCTGGCTCCACCTTGTTTGCTGATATACAACATCGTGGCGGTGTTGTCCATCAGGACTTGAACCACTTTGCCTTGTAAGTGGGACCGAAAAGCCTGACAGGCCAGGCGAACCGCCCTGAGTTCCCTGACGTTTATGTGGAGGGAGCAGTCAACCCCCGACCAGCGGCTTTGTGTACTGAGCTTGTCCAAGTGGGTTCCCCAGCCCAGGTCCAAGGCATCGGAAACTAGAGTTAGCAACGGGGACGTGAAGGGAACTCCTTGCAACACCGATGCAGGGTCCAACCACCACGCCAGTGATGACCAGATATGGTCCAGCACCTTGACTACGCGGTCCAGGTTTTGCCTCTTGGGGATGTAGACCGACGCCAACCATGCCTGCAGTGGTTGGAAGTGGAGCCGGGCACAACGGACCACGTAAGTACAGGCAGCGATGTGACCTAGCAACCTTAGACAAGTGCAGGCCGAGGTGAGCTGGTGGCCCCGTACATGGGAGATTACATCTGACATGGCTCAGAAACGGGCCTCTGGAAGGAAAGCCCTGGCCCACATGGAATCGAGGACTGCCCAGATAAACTCCATCCATTGCATTGGTACAAGGGTCGATTTCTTTTCGTTCACTAACAGGCCCAGGTCGCGGCAGGTAGAATGCACCAGATCGAGACTGCTCAGCACTTGATCCTGAAATCTGCCCTTGATAAGTCAATCGTCAAGATAAAGAGAGACCTGGATCACCTGATGCCTCAGGTAAGTGGCTACTGGGGCCATACATTTTGTGAATACCCATGGGGCCAAGGAGAGGCCAAAGGGAAGTGCCGTGAACTGGAAATGGTGCTGGCCCACCATAAAATGGAGGAACTGTCTGTGTCCTTGGAAGATAGAGATATGGAACTAAGTGTCTTTCAAGTCGAGAGCAGCATACCAGTCTTCCAGATCCAGGAAGGGGATGATGAAATGCCAGTGAAACCATGCGAAACTTCTTGAGGTACTTGTTGAGTACCAGGTCCAGAATGGGTCTTAGACCCCCTTTTGCTTTTGGGATCAGGAAATAGCAGGACTAGAAACCTTTCCTCCTCATTTTCTGAGGGACCTCCTCCACCGCCCCCATTCATAGGAGGTTGTCTACCTCCTGAATGAGGAGTTGCTCATGAGAAGGGTCGTTGAAGAGAGATGGGGAAGAGTGGGGCTGGAAATGGTGGCCGAAAACTTGAGGGTGTAGCCCAGCGACAATCTCCAGCACCCAGCGGACCGAGGTAACTCTTGACCAGGCCGAATGGTTGAGGAAAAGATGGGATGGATCCAGGGAGTTGACTGGGGCATCGCTCTTGAACGCACCCTCAAAACACTCACTTCTGGTCCCAGTGGTATTTCGCTGGGCCAAGCTATGCAGGCGAATGGATGGAGGAAAGGCAGCAGTGACTAAAACTAGTGTCCCTTCTCCTTGTAGATCTCTGTCAAGGCTGCCAAAGTCTTGGTGGTGAGAGCAGCTGGAATTGCTTCCTCACTGACTGAGGCGTATGTAATCCCAAGGAGCGGAGGGTGGCCCGAATGTCCTTCAGACTATGCAGCCTTGCGTCCGTTTGTTCAGCAAACAGCCCAACTGCATCAAATGGGAAATCTTGTATGGAGGACTGCATCTCCTGGGATAGCCCTGTGGTCCAAAGTCAGAAACTGGACCTCATGACCACTGCCGAGATGACCACCCTGGATGCCAAATTGGCCACATCCCAGGCTATCTGGAGGGAGAACCGAGCATCTGCGGTACCCTCCTCAACAAGGGGCCCGAGCTCTTGGGCCACCTCCTGGGGCATGGAGTCCTTAAATTTATGGAGGGAGTCGCACAGGTTAAAATTATATCGCCCCAAAAGAGCCTGATGGTTTAGGACTCAGAATTGGAGACTGGCCGTGGAATAAATTTTCCTCCTGAAAAGGCCCAGTCTCTTGGCCTCCTTATTTTTGGGGGTGGAACTAGAATGCCCTTGCTTGTCCTTTTTGTTGGCCGCTGACACAACCTTGACAGGGACAAAATACTTTTTCTCATCTCTCTTGGAAGTGGACGGGATGGAGGATGGAGTTTGCCAGAGGGCTTTGGCAATTTTTAAGACTCCTTCATGCACTGGGATCACTACATGTGAGGGGGTGAATGCAGAGAGCACATTGAACAAAGTGTTTGATTGTTCCACCATCTCTTCCACCTCTAGGCCTAAGTTAGTGGCCAGTCTTCGGAGCAGGGCTTGGTGCTCCTTAAAGTTGTCTGGTGGGGTAGCACCAGAGGGCCCCACCACAGCCTCGTCTGGAGAAGAGGATGACTGAACCACCGTGGGAGGGCCCAGGGCATCATCCACTGCAGGGGAAGGGGGTCTCGGGGTGGGGTGGAGGAACAGGTGCCCAGTGTCTGCTAGCACTTCACGTACCGAGCCTGGTGCCGTTTGGAGCTTGTCCGACATGGCGACCGACGTTTGGTGAGACGGAGGCATGGGCATAACCGGCACACCCCAGGCATTCCAGTAAGGCCATTGCGCTGGCCACTGGCCCTGTTGCCAGGATGGTACTGCTGAGGTGGATGCAACTTCAGGAGCCCAGTCACGATGGTGGTGTCTCAGCACAGAGCTGAACTCCCTCTCCGTGCCAGAGGAATCCCCCTCGGTGACTAGGACACGGCTGTCGATGCCTGAGCCTGGTGGCTAACTGTCGCCGTGGGCGACCAGTGCCTCGAGTACTCAGACCGGTGCCGGGAGTAGGGGGAGCAGTACCATGTTGGAGAGCGTTCCCGTGGTCTAGGTGATGGTGATCGCCGGCATGGAGATGACCAGTACCGACTATACAGCGACTGGCGCTTCCCTTTGAGCGAGTCTCAACGCAAGGGTGGAGACCAGGAGTGCAATGCCGGCGATCTGTGGCGGTGAACCGGTGACCTGGGCTGCTGTGGAGACTGGGGACAAAGGGCTCTGCCTGAGCTCCGGAGACCAGCAGCGTTCACTCATCTTCTGGGACGCTTCCATAGCTGGCTTGCCCTCATAGAGAGCCTTTGCCAGGTCCATTGCTGTACGTGGTGCCGGCTGCAATGGGAGAATCCTTTGCTCTCTGGGAGCTGGGAGCAGGGCTTAAAACCCAGTGACCGAGGCATGCCCCGTCGGAGCAAAGACCCCGCCAGGACCCTAACTGACTAACTACAGTATTGAACATCTACTTACTAACTAATCTACAGTAAAAACAAAACTATTTACAGCTGGAACACAAAGTTCGAAAGGGAAAGAAACCACTAACAACTTGAGAGGCAAGGGAGAGGGGCACTCCGACCAATCACCACGGGTGGTAAGAAGGAACTGAGAAGGCGTAGGGCCAGCGGTGCCTGATATGCCAACGCATCAATGCGGCACTCCAGGGGGCACCACAGCCGACCCTATGGATACCGCTAAGGGAAAAGTCGCCGCCAATTGTGCATACGGGCACACACGCACCTCCAATGGAATCGACGTGAGCAAGCACTCGAAGAAGAACCATGCAATAGTGGATCCTGTGGTTCCCATCCTCAACGCTATCCTGCGTGTGGACCTCTGGTGGGCTGATGCAGAGATTCCCAGCATGGCAAATGAGGGTTGTAGATGCTCTTGTGACTGTGCCTATGGATTCTCCTACCCCCTCACCATGACGGTTGTGGGGTAAGCAGCATTGCACAAACACTCCATACCAGGATGAATTTTATCTCTAGAGAAAAGTTGCTCGCATGCTAACTATCAAGAAGCTAATAACAGACTGTCTGAAAGTAAACACGCTGTCAGACGATGCCAGCTAGAGCTAGGAGAATAGCTTTAGACCTCCTGTCTTCAGATATTTTCATACCAGCTAAATGGAGACATTTTGTAACCTGCCTGGATGTAGGTTTAGACGCTAACCTCTGCCGCTTACAATCTGACCCTCAGGGCCAAATCTTGCAGTCCTCATTTACTCTGGTGAAACTCCCATGGGAGAGTGGGAGTTTTGACTCAGCAAGAGCAGCTGGGTTTGGCCCTTAATTCAACAGTCACTCATATCAAACACTCTGAGCGAACTGCAGAGCAAGGCCTCCTCAGCATTGCTTCTGTCTGGCCGACGTGAGCTGGCGATGAAAGACTGCTGAAAGTCAAGTCGCTCGTCCCACCATAAATTAATCTGCCAGATGCTCTCATTCCCCATAACATTACTCAGATACACCCCCTTCCTAGACTTGCTGCCGCTGTCCTATATACTCAGCGACGACTGAAAAGTATTCTCTCTGATCTCTGGGTCAGGAAGTTCATTCATAATCAATAGCATTTTCAGCTCTTCCAATTATGTGGTAAACAGTGAGGTCGGCCATGCTGCATTATATTTATTCCTTGTTGTATGTGTCTATTTACCTGGTCTTTAAGATAGACATATTATGGCCTGGCTGTATTTGGTTACACTCCTCTTTTAACTCCCTTCATTTTTCCTACTAGAAAGCGCTTAGGCAAAGCAAGCTCAGATGAACAGGTCTGGGGACAGAAACAGTATTTCCTTGTATATCCTACTGTTCTGCTGCAAAATAAACGTTCCGTTCCAAAGTGCCAACAAATTAACAATAAATCTGCCTCTTAGTTTTCTTCCATCATATGGGTGTCTTAATAAGGTGGTTGTGGGAGTAATTTTTCATTTGCAGCAGGTGGTTGTTTACACATTAGATAAACTCCATCCTTACAGTCCTTGGCATGGATGTTTACATTTGCTTCAACAGCTGCTGTTACATCTCGCACTTGCACTTTGATCAAGGCATCCTCCTCTTGTGACGGAAATGACTCACACCTCGGCTGAGTTGAAACAGAAATGCCATGCTAAGCTGCAGACACCTGCGTTTACAAGTTGGACTTGAAAGTTAGGATGTGGGGTCCAGTGAATTCTGTCCTATTCAAGATCTTATGCCACACTCTTAATGGAAGGTGCTCAGATACCACAGTACTAAGAACAAATAAGGCGACTGTCATTTGAAGTTTCCTTGCCATCCCTCCCACCAGAAAGAAAAGTTAATTGGATAAATTATCTCTAGAAATACCAATCCCAATACAGTCTGGGTTGCTTGGTGGGGTAGCAAGGGCAAAGCACCAAGTTTGCATTTGCTTTGCTAAGTAGTGAAGGGCATTGTTGTCATTTTTTCCTTCCACAGTCTGGTGCCAGCCCCATCTCCCGCACACACAAGCCACAGTTCCATTGTGACAGAGGAGCAGAGCTGTCAAAGTCTCAAAGGAGAAAGCAACCTTTTAGGGGTCCTGGGCCCACACTATCCAGAGTACTGAAAATAAGGATTGTGACTTTAAACTCTCATGAGGAGCCAGTGAAATCAGTGGAGCACAAGGATGATGGTAACCCTTGTTGCTGAGAAAGCATGCTGCAGCACTGAGCACCAGCTGCAGTTCTTTTCGGGAATGATGCCTTCAGGTCTAAGTAAAGTGTATGAGATAGCCCAGGCATGGATGCTTGAGGGCAAGTCGCTATCAGCAAGGCTGGTTGGCAGTCTCCTAGCCAATCAGAGGTGACAGAACTTGTATCTTACAGCGAGAGCCCAGTAGCAGCAAAAAATCTGGAACCCCATAACTGCTGACTGCCTTACCCCAATATATGGTCATAGCTCTTTGCTTCATGGATAAAATCACTTCATTAGCTGTATTGAAAAAGAATTAAATTGTATTAACTAGAGAAATACACACTTTGAGAAACTGGATTAGTTAAAAACTTCTAATCAGCTTTAAAAGGAGTTTGGAACAACACAGGAGCTAAACCCACCACTGGCAAGTCTCTGAACTTCAGCAGAAGAATTCTCAGGATTGGCTTAACTCTGCCTCTCTTAAAATCAATGGTAAAACTCAGAATTCAACCAAAGCTTAAAAATTCCAGCAGATCACTGTTGAGACCAGTACTTCTTGGCAGGGCTTATTGATTGTAGCATTATATGGACAAAGAGAACCAGATCTATCTCAGGGTCATTATCCCAGCCAAGTTCACCCTCAGGATGTCCATTCTGGAAGTTGTTGAGCTTCTCCTGGTCCTGACCACGGTAGTGCAAAAAGTGGTACATTTAAAACAAGAGTGGATTCTATGTTAACCATTTCTGTGTGTTCAAGTTGTAAAATCAATGGGATGAATTCACCACTGAGGTAAGATGGCACAATTACAATGGAGTTGTTCCTGCTAACAGTACTGGTGTCTTTGACTCGGAGTTCCCAAGTGTTTGTTTGGGAATTAGAGGAAGGAATTTCTGTCTGCATGAAGCAGATGGAGTCTTATCTATGTGAAATACAGATACAGTGTGATTATCTGGCTGTATCACCTTCATCATGTAGATACACAGTAATGGCAAAGGCAAGCTCTGTCTTCTCTGTCTGCTGTGGCAGAAAGTTCGCCTGTAACAGGGGAAATGTATCCTCACAGCTCACTTACCTTGACACTTCAAACATTTTCCCAGCAATCTGAATGTGCAATTAGATGACACACCACTTGTCCTTGTGTGTGACATTATACCTCTCCTCAGCTGGCCTAGCAAAAGGGGATGAATGGAGCCCTAAAACAGCTTTCCTACAGATACTTATTATCTTCTTTCAGTAAAGAATGGATAAGGTTGAGTAGAATGTCAGTAAACCTATAATTGTCTAGCCTTTTGGCTACCTCTGTTCTGTAAAAAGCAACAGAGGGTCCTGTGGCACCTTTAAGACTAACAGATGTATTGGAGCATAAGCTTTCGTGGGTGAATGCCCACTTCGTCGGATGCATATAATGGAAATTTCCAGAGGCAGGTATAAATATGCTGGCAAGAATCAGCCTGGAGATAATGAGGTTAGTTCAATCAGGGAGGGTGAGGTCCTCTGCTAGCAGTTGAAGTGTGAACACCAAGGGAGGAGAAACTGCTTCTGTAGTTGGATAGCTATTCACCGTCTTTGTTTAATCCTGATCTGATGGTGTCAAATTTGCAAATGAACTGAAGCTCAGCAGTTTCTCTTTGGAGACTGGTCCTGAAGTTTTTTTGCTGTAAGATGGCTACCTTTACATCTGCTATTGTGTGGCCAGGGAGGTTGAAGTGCTCTCCTACAGGTTTTTGTAGATTGCCATTCCTGATATCTGACTTGTGTCCATTTATCCTCTTGCGTAGTGACTGTCCAGTTTGGCCAATGTACATAGCAGAGGGGCATTGCTGGCACATGATGACATATATAACATTGGTGGACGTGCAGGTGAATGAACCGGTGATGATGTAGCTGATCTGGTTAGGTCCTGTGATGGTGGTGTTGGTGTAGATATGTGGGCAGAGTTGGCATCGAGGTTTGTTGCATGGACTGGTTCCTGAGTTAGAGTTGTTATGGTGCGGTGCGTGGTTGCTGGTGAGAATATGCTTAAGGTTGGCAGGTTGTCTGTGGGCGAGGACTGGCCTGCCTCCCAAGGTCTGTGAAAGAGAGGGATCATTGTCTAGCTTTCAGTGAGACGCAGGTAACAATGGGAGTAGAGGATTTAACTTTTGTGTGTCTGGATTCTGTGACAGGAGTCCAATAGACAGAGCCAGGATTGAGCAGACCAGCCCAGTCTGGTGACCCAAGAAAAGGGAAGAAAATGAGGCATCTGCTATTCCTGGCACTGGATGAGGTACAACACTGACATCGCGCCTTTTGGCATTCTCCACCACTACTACTGTACTGAGAAGGGAATGTACTCAGCATGGACTGCAAGCATTGTACCCAGTGACTGGGAAAGGGGATTGGAGGGGGGGGGGGGGGGGCTGTGCACATTTTCTGTGACCTTCTAGAAAGATTGTACCATCAGGAGTATAAGCCCTGTCATTCATAGACATCAAGATTGAGTGAGTTGTCACTTTTTAATATCTCAGCCCTCAAGAGATTGATGCCTTCTTGAATGGTGCTGGTGTCTGGAGAACTGGTGTTAGTATGCTGCCCCTCATCTAAAGCCAGTCTGGAACATTAAACCCATTATCACATGGTGTGCCCGTCGTAACTTGAGGGCTTTTTGTAACCTATCAAAGAGCCAATGCTGAGAAATTTCTCCTAATAGAAAGTGATGCAACAGCATCAAACTGTAGTATGTTGTAGGCTAAACAATGGGATTCTTTCAGAAAAGAGGCATGTCCGTGGTTAACGATGAACCTTTCTTAGCACTGGACCAGAAGAGAGAGCTTTCATGAAAGTCTACAGTCAATAAATGTGATTCCTTTCAGAGACAGTTTTGCATTTCTAATTTGGGATTACTCTTCACCAGAAAGGCTTCACAGCTGAGATTTAATTTTGTATATTTTTGCAAGCTGGCCTCTTAAACTGCAACTCTGTAATTAATGGTACCTATTCGCTCTTGATGCCTGTATATCATTCATACACTTCAAGTATTGTCTCCCTCACCCTCTTCGCTGTCACTTAGCTGAGCTACTCTATTAAACACTCTTAATTGTTCAGTATAATCCATCCCCTCCCCAATAATTTCTGTTGTTCTTCACTGAACTCCTAATTAGCCTGCATCCTTCTGGTAATGAGGTGTCCAGAGCTGAAAGCAACATTGTACATTGCTTTCTGCCTCCATGTTACTACTTTGAGCAGGTTTTTATCTCTAAATCAAGACTGATATTCTACCGACAAAGAAGAATTTCACCCAAAGGGCATCTCTCCATTGGCGCTCCCTGTGGATCTCAGCAAAAACGCTCTTGCAGTACATGTATGATCCTACTACGTAACACAACTAAATTCTGAGACAAAGTCTACAGGCTGCTATGCTACAGAAGCCCAGTGGTGGGTGAGTAGAGCTCGGAGTATAGTCACATAATCCTCTGTTATTAACTAGCTTGTTTAATACTTCAAAAATGACGGGAGAAACAGTCTATCAATAATCTGTGATTAGCATAAACACCCTTTCTAAATTGTTTCCTTTTTATTGACTCTAAGGCCAATGTAACCATGAATGCCGCACGTTAATACATTTTATACCTGCTAATGGTTTGATGGCCTCATATATCCAGAATCACTGAGAATAATCATTATATTGCAAGGAGTGGAAAATATGTTTTATCACTTGAAAATGGAATTCCTGCTTGAAAGGTAAAAGCAGAGGTAGATCATTGATTTGAAAGGTCAGGGTTAAAAAGCTCATTAACGACTGGGTTAAGCTCTAGTAAAATTCTTTGTTTTACTCAGCTGTATGAAGCATTTAGCTAAGTGAGACTCTTCATTAGGACATTAGTGCTTTTATCCTCACTGTTTAAGGTAAAAATCAGTCATTTCCAGCTGGTGTTCAGAAAAGCGTATTGCAAATAGCAGGTATTATTCAAAATAACAATGACTGAAAAAGTATCCATGGAAAGCTATAAAATGAACAGTGCCGAGTAAGAGAGCAAGTGGGCATGTATAGTGCGGGTCATTTCTACCAGTCAAATGCCCTTTGATTCAAGGGATATTGCTAATTTCAGTCTCAAAGTTACTTACATCCCACACACATTTATTGTTCCCTGGCTATTATAGCTGACTAGATCCCGCTGAGTTTTAAGGTTTCTGTGTAAAATTTGTATGTGTTCCTCATTTTAAATCTTTGTCACACCTTTGGGCATTGGCCTATCCAGAGATACCATATATCTGAGATACTCATATGTCCATCCCCTTGTTACCATAGTATCTGATCACCTCCTAATCATGTATTTATCTTCACAATGCCCATAGCCTACTATCCCCATTTCACAGATAGAGAACTGAGGAACAGAGACGCTAAGTGACTTGCCCAACGTCACATAAACACTCTAAAGTGGGGCAGGGACTTGTAGCCTTTTGTGTCAAAACACAGGCCAGTCACATTTGCAGATCTAGTAAAAGGAAAGGTCCCGTGAAGTGCTTAGTAGAAGTGCAAACTTTCTCAAGGTATTAGAAATATTTTCATGAATTAAGCATGACAGAACTTACTTTATCCAAGAGACAATCCAAGCTGTGAGTCTAGTAATGTTAAACCCAGAAGGAAATCTTCCCAGGGTCAAGGAAGAAAGAATAAGACCACCAAAGGGTCAGAGAGAGAAATCAGAGGAGGAGGCCTGGTAGTTTGTAACCACCAGAGGCAAGGGTCACAACAGCATTCTTCACAGCAGGAGACAGATGAGGATAGGCAGGCTGCAGCCACCAGAGAGAAGATGACCAGGAGGAATTCCACACAGGCTAGAAGTTTCCAATCAATACGAGGTCCTCAACGTGGAAACTGTGGAAGATACCTCTCAAGATCTGGCTAGTCCAGGAAACAGAGAGAGGTATGCGACATGCTTGTTGATGGCAGCTCAGCCCAACCTGTAAGAAAATCAAGCTTGTCCACAAAGAGTTGTCCAACTGTCCAAGGAAATGACAATCCTCATTGTGGATTCAATACTCAGAAGAACTGAAAGAACATTCTGCATGGGACAGGCAGACAACAGGATGGTGTGCTGCCTTCCTGGAGCCAAGACACAAGTTGTCACTGTATATGATTGGATAGGCTTTTGAAGTCAATGGGAAAGGATCCATTGGCGAGGGTTCATATTGATACTAATGACACAGCATTGCAGGATACCTCACAGATAATAGATGACTTCAGGGAACTCGGAAGCACGCTGAAGAATGTCCAAGCAATTTTCTCTTGGAGCCTTCCTGTCCCATGAACAGAGGAAGGCATAAATTAGAAGATGCTGGAAGTGAACCTTTGGCTAGGAAAGTATAGAAGGGTGGAGGGTTTTGTTTTTGTGGAACATTGGTGTACCTTCTGTGGGGATAGGAGTCTGTATAGGGGGATCCATCTTCTTGGGACAGGCTGGCTAGAGTAGTCAGGAGGGAATTAAACTGTTAACAAAAGGGGAGGGCAAAAAGAGAAAAGATATGAGAACTCACTTAACACAAAATTGAGATGCTGAGAACAAAATTAATCAAGGAACCAAAGGACATGAAGAACTAAAGATTAATGGTAACTTAGGTACAAGTGATCACGATCACATTTATAATGTGCAAACAGAATAAAGTCCAAACCAGCGGTGTGTATATATATATATGGTTTGGACTTTATACCAGTGGTATGTGTATATATGAATTTAATCAGAAAAATGGTGTGTGTGTGTGTACACACACACACACACACACACACACACACACACACACACCATTTTTCTGATTATATTCTTCCTCCCAGCTAATTTGGCTCATAACTTTTAAAGCACCAAGGGCCAATTTCTCAAAGCTGAAAACAGTTACGAGCCAAATCAGCTGGAAGGAAGAATTTAAATCGGAAAAATGTGAATCACAGAATCATAGATGTCCCAAAAGCCACAATCCCACAACTGAGGAATAAGACCTCATTGGTTTTTTAAAAAAAATCGACCTTGCTTAGAGGGGAAGGAAAGGCAACTATAAATAATTTTTAAAAATAAATAAAACAAGTGGATGAAAGGGCAAGTTGGTAGTAATGAATATAAATCAGAAGCTAGGTATTGTAGAAAATTGATAAGGGAAGCAAAGGGACACAAGGAAAAAATAATGGCCAGCAGAGTTAAGGGCAATAAAGAGTCTTTTAAGTATATTAGGAACAAAAAGAATTGTATCAATGCTATTGGTCCATTACTAGATGAAAACGGTAGAATTATCACTAATAATGCAGGAAAGGTAGAAGTGGTCAATAAATATTTCTGTTCTGTATTTGGGAAAAAACAGATGACATAGTCATACTATATGATAACACTCTTTACATTCCACTAGTACCTCAGGAGGATGTTAAGTAGCAGCTACTATAGTTACACATTTTAAAATCAGCAGGTCTGGGTAACATGCATCCAAAAATTTTAAAAGATCTGGCTGAGGATACTGCTGGACCATTAACATTGCTTTTCAATCAGTTTTGAAACATTGGAGAAATTCTAGAAGACTGGAAGAAAGCTAATGTTATATCAATATTTAAAATGGGTAAAGGGGATGACCAAGGTAATTATAGGTCTGTCAGTCTGACACTGATCCTGGGTAAGATAATGTAGCAGCTAATACAGGACTCAATTAATAAGAATGAAATATAATTAATGCCACTCAACATGGGTTTACGGAAAATAGATCCCATCAGACTAACTTGATTTTTTTTTTTATGAGATTACAAGTTTGGTTAACAAAGATAATAGTGTGGATGTAATATACTTAGACTTTTACTTGATACCACATGACATTTTGATTAAAAAACTAGAAAAATATAAAATACAATATTTAATATTTTAGTAATGGCCTGGAAGAAAACATAAAATCATCCCTGATAAAGTTCGCAGATGACCAAAAATTGGAGCAGTTGGTAAAAAATGAAGACAACAGGTCTCTGATACACTGTAAGCTGGATCATTTGGTAAGGTGGGCACAAGCAAACAATATTCATTTTAATATGAATAGATTTAAATGTATACATCTAGGCATGAAAAATGTAGGCCATACTTACACCATGGGGGATTTGTATCCAGGTAAGATTTACTCTGATAAAAGTTTTGGGGTTGTGTTGGATAATCAGCTGAACAGGAGCACCTAATGTAATGCTGTGGCCAAAAGGGTAATGTGGATCCTTGAATGCAGAAATAGGGGAATCTTGAGTAGGAGTAAAGAGGTTATTTTACCTCTGTCTTTTCAGTAGTGTGACTGCTGCTGGAATATTGTCTCCAGTTCTGGTGTCCACAATTCTAGAAGAATGCTGATGAACTGGAGATAGTTCAGAGAAGAGCCATGAGAATGATTAAAAGATTAGAAATCATCCCTTATAGTGATAGACTCAAGGAGCACAATCTATTTAGCTTAATAAAAAGAAGGATAAGGGATGACTTGATTACAATGTATAAGTACCTACATGGAGAACAAATATTTAATAGTGGGCACTTCAATCTAGCAGAGAAAGGTATAACAAAACCCAGTGGCTGGAAGTTGAAGCTAGACAAATTCAGACTAGAAATGAGTAAATTTTTAACAGTGAGAATAATTAACCATTAGATCAATTTACCAAGGATTGTGGTGGATTCTCCATTAAATCAAAATTGGGTGTTTCTAAAAGATCTACTCCAGGAATTATTTTGGGGAAGTTCTCTGGCCTATGTATTCAGACTAGATCAGGGTCGGCAACGTTCGGCATGCGGCTCGCCAGGGTAAGCACCCTGGTGGGTTGGGCCAGTTTTATTTACCTGCTGACGCGGCAGGTTCTGGCGATCGCAGCCCCCACTGGCCGCGGTTTGCCGTCCCAGGCCAATGGGGGCAGTGAGAAGCCGTGGCCAGCACATCGCTCGCCCGCGCCGCTTCTCACCGCCCCCATTGGCCTAGGACAGCGAACTGTGGCCAGTGGGGGCCACAATCGGCTGAACCTGCCGCATCAGCAGGTAAATAAAACTGGCTCGGCCCACCAGGGTGCTTACCCTGGCGAGCCGCGTGCCGAACGTTGCCGACCCCTGGACTAGATGATCACAGTGGTCTCTGCTGGCCTTGGAATCTATCAATCTATGGATGTATTTTATCAGTGAGAGCTGAATGCCAAGACTAATCTTTCCCCCTATGCTCTCCAGAGCAAACACCTTGTTAAAAAACTAACAAAATGAAACAATGTAGCATGAGAGTTTAACATTAAAAAACATGGTGACCCAGCAAGATGTTGATTTGATCTTGACTGCTTGCCATAAGGAAAACTTTTTTATTTTCTGGTTGAGGTTTCATTCTTAGCTATTTTCTCTGTGTTCATCCCATTCTGAGTACTGTACATCTGCTTCACAAATTAACATGCAGAGCTAGTAAATCCAAATTGAAATCAATGGAGCTATGCTGATTTACCCCAGATATGGATCTGGTCAACTCCCTCCTTCCTCTGTGATATCTACTCCTGTAGATGCTATGGCCTTCATAACATTTTTAATTGAAAGATCTAAATAAAGTTAGGGCTTCTTATGGAACAGGCTTTACTAGATGTTCATGTCCATAGAATTGCAGACTTTAATGTGTGCTTCTGGGGAAAAAAAACCTCTGGATTGTGTCTGGCTGGAAAGAAGTGATGTGAGGACAATTCAGTTCCTGTGCTGTTTACTGTTACGTTGCTTTTGTGCAAGCCAAAGACAGCTTGGAAGTGATATGGGCAAACAGAAATGAGAGGATCAACCATCTAAATTTAGTATCGAAACAAACAAAGCAGACATTTTAATCTCCTGCTACAAAGCAACTGTTAGTAAAATCTTCCCTGGTTGCTCACAGCGGATAACAAGACAATGTCCATAATAACGTCAGATAATTTTAGATAGCCTAATTTTACTCTATTATTTTAATGGAATAAAGTATCCCTCTTTTGTTAATAAAATGTACTATTGGAGAAGATGGCTCTATAGAAATAAGTGGAATGCAGATCTCCAGTCTTATTGGTTTTCTGTGTGATAGCAAAGTCAGTGCTAGTGTATTGATCTCAGATAGGACTCCTCTTACCTAGGGGATTGATCTGCTCAGTGCACAGAACTCCTTCTGAAATCAGTGGGTCCACAGTGACAGTAAGCACGTCTTTCCATATTGGTGCTGTTTTCCTTACTTAGAAAAATCCAACCAATTTTGAAAAACCCTTATTTACCTGTAGGGTAAGTCTATACTGTGAGAAAAAGCCAGCAGAACTGAGTCTCAGAGGCCAGGTCAGCTGACTCGGGCTCATGGAGTCAGGCTGTGGGGCTATAAAATTGCAGTTAGACATTCGAGCTTGGGTTGAAACCCAGGCTCTGAGACCCCACAAAGGGTCAGCTGACCGGGGCCATCCGCGGCCATGCCGTGTGTCTTTTATTGTAGTGTTGACTTGCCCTAAGTGTCTTAGCTCATCCCTGTTCACATCAGATATTGAGTGGTCTGGTTTCTGACGATCTAGCGAAGAAAATTCAGATGGGGTTATCAACAGTGCTCAGCCTTGACCTCACTCTGCTCCTACTGAAGTCAAAGGTAGCGGAGTATTTTTTGAAAAACCCACTCTGAGCAGACTGGTAACTCGGGCTTCCAGTGAAGAAAGCTTCAGCCCTTGTGGTGGAGAGAGGCAAAAGGTGGTCCTGAGAGGCCTTCTCCTCTGTCTGTCCCTTAGTGGGGATGGAGAATCAGGCTGCCTCCTCTCAGTTCTCTGTTCCATTGCTGTGAAAGCCCTCTCCCCCCCCAAGGCCCTACACCTCTGTGGATGTGGTCAAATGAATAAAAACTGCTCATAAAGACACGAAATATAAATTCCTGCTCCAGTCAAATAAAGTCTTGCTCCAGCTCCTCTCATGGAAGGGGTGAATTTTCCCTGTGGTTCATTAACATGCCTGTGAGGCCAAGGCCTTGGAATCAAGGAATGTAGTTTTGTAAGTGGTAATCGGTTGGTAATAGGCAGCCATGTTGGCGCCTCCACAGGGAGGCCAAAGAGGAACAGACTGAATTTGCCTGCCACTCCCCAGAAGTGGTTGCTCCAGTTCAAGGCTCAGGTACTTTGTCAGGGCAGGGTGGGAGAAGCTTCTGCAGCTAGCAACAGCCCATGTTGTATCGGTTCTATGGATAAACAGGTTTCTGTCTCCGGAGTGTTACATCTGGCAGCTTTCACAAACTCTAATGCATTGTAGGGCGGAAAATAAACAGATATCCTCTCTGATGAAATACCAACGGTCTGATTATGTACTCTGGGCACTTTATTGTGAGGTGAACGCTTCTTTTTTTTTTTTTTCCTCCATTTCTCTGTGTGCTGTTTTAGGGCTCGATCTGAAGCCCTTTGAAGTCAATGGAAAGACTCCACCTCCCATTGGTTTGGATCAGGTCCTTCTGTTTGCCCATAGTATCCTCCACCAGATACCAGCATAAAATGTTATTGGGAACAGATAGTTCTGAAAAGCTCCATCAAGAAAGCCTTTTTTTTTTTTTAAAGTCAGGAACATTAACAATGCAAAATATAATGCCAATAGCATGTGCTTGGTGAACTCTTAATTGTTCTGGGATATCAATGGCTTTCATATTGAGCATCCATACCAAGCCAACTATCAGGACAATTTCAATATTTTATAGTGAAATAAAATCCCATGTGAAAGCAGATGATTCTAACATTTCATTATCAGCAATTGCCCTGCTGGCTAGCGTATGTAAACAAATAAACAGCAAAAATGCCCAGGCATCAAAATCATTCGCTTTGAGCTTTTTCATTCATGGTTACAATGTTGTTATGAATGGTATGGATCCAGACAGAGTCTTTAAAGGCAGTGAATTCAATGTACTTTTGCTTTCCCGATAAAGAAAAGCGTTTGGGTACAGTGCAGAATGGGAGGGAAGACTGTAGAAGCTTTCCTTAACTGTCCTGCCAATAACTTTAAGTTCACAGGCTTGAAGGTTCCAGGCCTGGAATCTCTCTGGTCTGACTTATACCAGTGAAAATTCAGTATCAAACTATTGACATCAGTGGAATTACTTTAGGCTTCCACTGATGTGGCTGGGATCAGAATCTAGCCTGCCATATTTAATGCCTTTAAAGAAAAGACTCACAAATTAGTAGGAATTAGGAGAGGTGAGTTCTATTTCTGTTTGTGCATCTGACATTCAAGATGACCTCGGCCAATATTTTCAAGTGATTATTGACTTTGGTTGCCTCTATTTTTGGGACCCCAACTTGAGACCCTTTAAATAGGTCTGACTTGTGGGTGCTCGGCAATTCTCAGCACCTTAGTTTGCTCATGTGTGCAAAGTGGATAATGTCTGCTGCACAGCATCTTAATGAAATGATGTTTGCAAAGAGCTCAGATTCTTGGATAGAACATGCTGGTTAATTGCAAAGTATTATTATTTTTAATAATACAGAAGATTGCTGTTGAGTATTGCCACTAATAGTGTTTTTGTAAACTGAGCTGACAAAGAAGGATCAATGATTCATGTTATGTTAATCCTTCCCAGGAAATCTATTCCGAGTTATATAATCAGTATACTCTTTCAGCAACTGATTGGTGTTCTCTGTTTACAAAGTGATGGTAGGGCAGACGAAGAGACCCAGACCCTCAAACAAGCGATCCTTACTGAATGAGTTAACTCAGCACTTAGTATTTGGAAGAATTAAAAAAAATCAAAATTATAGCAAACATTTTTCCACTTTTAAGATGTGCCGGCCGCATCAGAGATGTTGCCCCAGGTACTTCATTTTTCAGACATTGTCAAACAAACAGAATTCTACTCTAAAAATAATTATGAACAAATCTATAAATGTATTTAGCTTTGGCAGAATTGAAATGAACAGCCTTTTTTTTTTTTTTAATGTAACTTCCATGGTTTTGAATATGTTTTTTACGCTGTTTAGTGCTGTATTGGAAAATGTTTTAAGGACTTTGGGGAGACAAGACTCCATTTCATGTGTTTATAGGCAACATACTGAGGGCAAAATACATGTGCACAGCATGACTCTTGAAGATGATATTTTGCTCTCCCTAGGCATGCAGGTCTATCAGTAACACCAGTAAGAGAGATTAGCATCAAGGGAGAACACAATCTCTACATCATAACCCAGTACCTGGATCTAGTGAAGAATTTTGCTCTTAATTATGTGTATTACAGTCATACCTAATGGCCCCCATCAACATCAGGGCCCTATTGGGCCAAGTGTACAGCTTCTTTGCGTGGTGCAAGTGGTGCAAAACACCCAGGGTGTACCAGTGAATCTGGCTCATTGACCTAATGCAGTGAGAAATGGAAAGAAAAATTAAGCTGTATTAGTAGGCGCATTGCCAGCAGATCGAGGGATGCAACGATTCCCCTCTATTCGGCACTGGTGAGGCCACACCTGGAGTATTGCGTCCAGTTTTGGTCCCCCCACTACAGAAGGGATGTGGACAAATTGGAAAGAGTCCAGCGGAGGACAATGAAAATGATTAGGGGGCTGGGGCACATGACTTATGAGGAGTGGCTGAGGGAACTGAGGTTATTTAGTCTGCAGAAGAGAAGAGTGAGGTGGGATTTGATAGAAGCCTTCAACTACCTGAAGGGGGGGTTTCCAAAAAGGATGGAGCTAGGCTGTTCTCAGTGGTGGCAGATGACAGAACAAGAAGCAATGGTTTCAAGTTGCAGTGGAGGAGGTCTAGGTTGGATATTAGGAAACACTATTTCACTAGGAGGGTGGTGAAGCACTGGAATGGGTTACCTAGGGAGGTGGTGGAATCTCCTTCGTTAGAGGTTTTTAAGACCCGGCTTGACAAAGCCCTGGCTGAGATGATTTAGTTGGGGATTGGTCCTGCCTTGAGCAGGGGATTGGACTAGATGACCTCCTGAGGTCCCTTCCAACCCTAATCTTTTTATATTCTATGATTCTATGTTCAGAAAGCTTATGGACAGGAGCGAAGCGATCCTTCTGAAAATCCGCAGGTCTGAAAGCAACCAGGAAAAAAGATTCTGGAGCTAGACACAATCAGTAAATGAACACTGGGGTTTGGGCTTATTGAGAGAGATTATTATGTGTATCACAATAGCACCTGGAGGTCCCTACCAAGATTAGTATCCTGTTGTTCTAGGCAATGGACAGATAGGAAATCCCTGTGCCAAAGAGCATATAGTCCAAGTAGACAAGATAGAAGAAGGGGAGAGGGGAGGGAAAGAGAAACTGAGGCACGGAGAGGTGAAGTGACTTGGCCAGAAAGCTGCTCAATGGCAAGGTGGGAACACAGACTAGCAATGAAATCCTTGCCCATTTGAAATAAATGGCAAAATTCCTATTGATTGTAATGTAGTCATGATTCTACCTGGTTTTACTATTTTCTACTGATTCATTACTGTATTACTCCATTCTCATAGCAACGTTAAATCAGCTGAAACCAGTAGTTACACTGACATAAAATTAGGGTAATGGTGTGGTGATTCAGGCCTTATAGGTCCAGACCAAGTTGTCAGCCACTATAATTTATGTTGTTTAAACAAAAATATAGAATTAAAATACACACAAAGCAAGGAAAGAATGTGACGTTTGAACTTATCCAGGTAAAGACTGAAAAATCTCAGCCATTCTCATCTGGTCATTGAGACATTCCTGAGACAGCTTTTAACAAATGAAGTTAAAGTTTTCCTTTTTTCATTCTAATTGTTGCCTAATAGACGTTACAGTGTTATGCTCAATAACAATCACACAACATTATAATTAATTATGTGAATGGTGATAGTGCCTATGAGCTCCAGTCATGGACCAGGGCCCATTATGGGGCTAGGTGTTGTATAAATGTAACCCACACAGCTTCTGGGTGTGGTGTTCTGTCCTATCTAGTGGCACCGAGGCCACTTACAGAGAGAGAGATAAAATGATTCTGTTCTTGAGCATTAGCTAACAGCCAGTTGGCTCATGCGGTAGAGGCTCATGCACTAAGCTTCAAAGGTCCCAGGTTCTATCCCAACAATGACCGAGGTCTGTTGGTGTTACATAAACACGGAACAAAAAGATGGTCCCTGCCCCAAAGAGCTTACAATCTAAGTAATAATAAGCTTACAACACAAATATTGTTTGCCATTGCTTGCTGAGTGATATGAACTATAAGTAACTTAAAAGGCCTAGGTTGGTGGCTGTATATACGTGAGTTGGCTGAATTCTGGAAGTGTTGCTGTAATAAAGTGTTCAGTGTATGGGAGGAGCAACCCCACTTCCTGAGCACTCTGTAAATTTTCCTCAATTAAGTTTTAACCATGCTCTATAACAGAGTTTATTCTGTATTACACATCATTTGTACAATATATTGTATTCACCAATATACCACTTGGCTGAATTTTTCACATTGAGGACCAGCTCTACAAACACGAGGCCCAGCTCTCACGTCAGGGCACGTGCCCATGTGTACACGTCTGTTCGAGAATTTAGATTGTAAAACCCTTGAGTCCTATTCTGACCAGGGCTCCAAAGACACAACCATTCAAAGGGGGAAGCAATGGGAAAGGGCATTAGACACAGAAAAATCACTTTCTTGTAAAACTGTTCTTTTAGGAGCACAGTCAGAGCTTTAGAAACATAAATCCTTGATCACCCGATATTAGACAGCTATCATGAAGACGGAGTCACTCATATAATTGTAAATTGCTGACAAGAAGCTGGGAGCTCATGGGAGGATTTAAAAAAAATCTTGTTTATAGGCATAAAAAATAATTTTATTTTAAAAATCAGTATTTATCAACAGACTTGGATATAACTCGGAATGCACGGCATGGATGCTTCAACTGTGGAGACAGCATTGTAATGAAAAAAGCATATCCATCATCAACAATACAATACTTATTTTGACCTAAGGTCAGGTTTGTACAGTTACACCAGATGTTAGATTTCAGCTGTTCTTTGAAATGAAGAAACACAATGGTTACTCTCCCTGCAGTGTGGTGGATTTCATTAAACAACCGGTTTATCTTTCAGCCTCAAAATGTAGAGCAAGATTAGAATATTCTAACATGTAAGTTGCAGAAAGATTCAGTGACCATAATGTAAAGTAAAGCACTGTAAAACTTGTACTTTAAATGCATTAGACACTGCTGACCTTTAGCAAAATCCAGAGATGGGCAAACTTAAGTGCCCAAGATCTACCTTTGTTAGAGATAGGGTTGCCAACTTTCTACTCACACAGAACCGAACACCCTTGCCCCGCCCCTCCTCCAAGGCCCATGCCCCGCCCCTTCTACGAGGCCCCGCCCCTGCTCACTCCACACACATACACCCCCCCGTCGCTCGCTCTCCCCACCCTCACTCACGCACTCATTTTTACCAGGCTGGCTCAGGGAGTTGGGATGGGGGAGGGGGTGATGGCTCCAGCTGGGGGTGTGGGCTCTGGGGTGGGTCCAGAAAGGAGGAGTTCAGAGTGCAGGAGGAGGCTTGAGGCTGAGGCAGTGGGGTGGGATGTGAGAGGGGGTGAGGGCTCCATCTGGGGGTGCGAGTTCTGGGGAGGGGCCAGAGAGGAGGAGTTCAGGGTGCGGGAAGGGGCTCTGGGCTCGGGCAGCGGGTTGGGATGCGGGGGGAGGGGGTGAAGGCTCCGGCTCAAGGTGCGGGCTCTTCTTTGGGGCTGGGGATGAGGCATTTGGGGTGCGAGAGGGTGCTCTGTGCTGGGATCAAGGGGTTTGGAGTGCAGGAGGGGGCTTTGGACTGGGGCAGGGATGCAGGGGGTGTGAGGTGCAAACTCTGGGGTGGGGCTGGGGAATTTGGGGTGCAGGAGAGTGCTCTGGGCTGGGACAGAGGGGTTCAGAGGGTGGGAGAAGGATCAGGGCTGTGGGGAGAGTTCTGGGGAGGGGAACCTTTTTTCTGTCACAGGTCATTGACCCACAGGAAAAATCAATTGGGGGCCACTCACCTGCCCGGGGGAGGAAGGGGTCTGTGGAGGCTCAGGGCTTCCCCCTGCAGCGGGGCGAGCTGGTGCTTGTGGCTCCCGCCCTGTGTGGAGGCTCAGGTGCAGCGGTTCCAGCTCTGCGTGGGGGCGCGGCAGCTTGGGGCTTCCCCCCACAGCGGGACGAACTGGTGCAGTGGCTCCAGTCCCACAGGGTGGGGGGGCACAGAGACTCAGGGCTTCCCCCCTGCAATGGGGCAATCCATCGCTTGCGACTCCTGCCCTGTGAGGGAAGGGAGGTGCTGCAGGCCAGATGAAATTAACCACGGGGACCAGATCCAGCCAGCGTGCCCTAGGTTCCCCACCCCTGCCCTACGCAAAGGAGCCGGGGGGGCGGGAGTGGGACATGCTGGCTGCTTCCCGGGAGCTGCATGGAGTAGAGGCTAGCAGGGAGCCCGCCAGTCCCGCTGCCCGGCACTGCCAACTGGACAGCCAACGGCCCGGTCAGTGGTGCTGACTGGAGCTGCCAGGATCCCTTTTTGACCGGGTGTTCTGGTCCTAAACCGGACACCTGGTCACCTGAGTTAGAGAACTGATCTACCCATTTCTAAAGCTACCACTGCTACTTTGGTCCCTACACTAGAGGTGGCATAATTACATTCAAAGGGATCTCATCTCTCTCCATGCTTCAAGGTTTTTTCCTTTTCCTCCTCATGGAATTCCATGGGAGGAGACACCCTATTGAATTTGAGGGAAGGCCATTAAATGTGGGTGGCTATCTTCAATTTTGCCTCTTGGAGGGGTTGATTGTCATGGCTCTTATTTGGCTGCAGGGGGCAGTAAGGACTTCTTTATTCCTGGGTTCAGATTGCCACTCCAACTGTGAGAGGGGGGAGAGAACTGAAGGCTACTTGCCCAATAGAAGAGGGGCAAGGGGGAAGAAGTGGGAGGAGTCCTGGCTCCACTCTTTCTAGTCACTGGCCAGAGTATTTGGTCTCAAGACTACCCCTGGGGTGGTGCAGCTATGCACTGCCCTTTACCTAGGACAGATGGTATAGTAACAATCTAGCCCTCCTAGAGGATGGTGGTGTAGCCCTTCTTGTTTAATTACTCTCTGCTTCATGCTTCCTATGATGCTGTCTCCTGTATCTGCAATACCCCACTTGTCCTGGGGCACCAGACACACTCTCCCCTCTCTTTCAAATTCCTCCAAATCCTTCATCCCACAACCCCGTCTCCCTTATGTTCATCATTATTAACTACTGCACCCTCACTCTGCTGAACTGTTGTCCTGCGTCTTGTCTTACCTTTTCTTATTTCAACTCCTTGGAGCTGGCATTGTGTTTTATGTATATTCTTAAAACATTAATGATACTCTAAAAATACTCTCATTAATTGTTACTAACCATTACTAGCTAAACTGTAAAAATAAATACCAGAGACAGAAGGCAGGCCTATTGTTGAACAATAAGCAGATCTCCTGATCATTGTATTTCTCCTCACTAACCTCTTGTTTTTCATAAACAGGCATACAGTTTGTACAAGGCAGGTAAGCCGGGGAACAGGACATATATCCTGAATGATTTCATTAAATATTAAAGCCGTATAAAATTGTATACATTTCATTAATTTACAATTCCCAGCTTTGCAAATATTCTGGATGCTAATCTCCTAGCTTTAATTAGATTGAAGGTCTCTTGCTAATGCTACCATCATTTTAATATAAAAAACGTTCTTTTTAGGCTTTATAAACTAGAGAACAAGAATTCCCATCTTAGGTCAACAGTCATGCACCAAAACAATAAATTGTGAGTCAGCTAAAGTTTCTGCACATATAACATAGCTGACATGCAACTTCAAAAGCAAGGAAAAGACAAGCTAGTACATACTTTCTCCTCCATCAACCATAGACACACTTCATAACTAACACGGCCATCATGCAGATAGCTTGCCTCAACCTTAACCTTAACTCTGCCCTGGTCAGGGCAATAGTCTATTACTTGGGTGACATGAGTTCAATTCCCAGCTCCTGCACAGACTTCTTGTGTGACCTTGGGTAAGTCACTTAGCCGCTCTGCACCTCAGTTTCCCATCTGTAAAGTGGGGCTAATAGCACTTCCTACCTCATGGTGGTGTTGTGAGGATGAATATTGAGGATTGTCAGGCACTCAGATACTACAGTAATGGGTGTCTGATTGGTCCTTACAGTATTTAGCGGGCATGTCACTACCCTGCTCCCCTAATTCCCATCACCTCCATATTAAACAGACCAGACTATCTCCCCGACCCAGCCCCTCTCCCTTCTGAAGTGTCCTGGGAAGCCCCCACTCACTCAGATTGAGGAAAGAGGAAGTGGGAGGCTGGCATCCTTACTGGGGGCAGAATTAAGGTGGTTGTTTTAGACCAAAACTCTGCAAAAAACAATAGCTCCTGTCAGTAAAACGCAGCTCATCTGGTTGGGCACTGTCACTTACTCTAGAGCCACAGAGTTCACACATGACCAGGAATGACCATTGGGGAAGGCGGAGAGCGTATGGGGACGTAGTGTGATGGGAGGGTTTTACAGGGAGGAGAGTTAATTCCTGCCAGCCATGGCAGGGGAGGAGCTCAGAGGAGAAGAATTTAGAGGGAGGAGGGTTTTTTTGTTGGACTTGGAACCCAGTCCATGTTCCCTGGAAACATTCATTATGCTAACAGTGGGAGTCAGGTTGTAACCTATGACCTCCGACAATCCAGTATCCTCCTGTCCTGTGTGGCCTAATCTAGTTAACCTTTCACTGAAGATAAGAACCGGACTGAAAAATTCACCCCATATTCCAGTCAGACCCTTTAAAAAGTGGCAGTGGGGCCAAAAGTTGATGTCTGCTTGGCTGTGAAATGAGATGCAGACTAGGGCTCATCAGGCTGATGACTTCTCTCCACCTAAATGGGAGAGCGAGGCATTCAGCAACTGTCCTTGGGGAAAGCAGAAGCAGGTGGGCTGGATGGCTGTAGATTTGGAGGGGCTATGCTCTCAAATTCTGTGGTTAAAATGTTTTCTTCCCTCCATCCCCCAACTCTGTGGAGGTGGGATCTCATAGAACTGGAAGGGACCTTGAGAGGTCATCTAGTCCAGTCCCCTGCACTCATGGCAGGACTAAGTATTATCTAGACAATTCCTGATAGGTGTTTGTGTAACCTGCTCTTAAAAAATCTCCACAAATCTCAGCAACATTTAAGCTGAAAGCAAGGTGCGTGGTGCTAGGCAGCAGGCTGACTAGATCAGTGGTTCTCAAACTTTTGTACTGGTGACCCTTTCACATAGCAAGCCTCTAAGTGCGACACCCTCCCCCTTATAAATTAAAAACACTTTTTTATATATTTAACACCATTATAAATGCTGGGGCGAAGTGGGGTTTGGAGTGAAGGCTGGCAGCTTGCGACCCCCCACCATGTAATAACCTTATGACCCCCTGAAGGGTCCCGACCCCCAGTTTGAGAACCCCTGAGCTAGATTGTGCATGGAGGATGCAGTCTTAATTCACCACTGAATGCTTTGTTGTTGGGGACTGCACTGATTTCTTTTAAATCTCCAATTGTTTGATGCCTCTCGTCTCAAGCTATTATCCCTTGCCAGGAGATGAATTTTTAGATTTCTGACCAGGCTCCAATCTTCTTTCCCTTATCAAATATAACAGAAAATGCTTTAGTTATAAAATTACAAGCTCACCTCCTGGATAAGTGTCCATCTATTTTTAAATGTAGGATCAGCACGGAAACTGCCTGTAACAATGTATCACTTCAAGCCAACCTGTTGCCCCTTTATTGCTTATTTCACTTGACTCCAACAGCCTGTGTTTGATACTGCGGACAGTAGGATGCTGAGACATTGCCTTGGACGTCTTCCCTGTTCTCTCTCGGTTGGTTTTCATTATGTTAAAAGGTCTGGTCCCGGAAGATGTCTATCACCTTCGGAGATGCACTAAGTGCTCTTAATTCTCAAAGTGAGCACCTAGAAGGATCAAGTCTGATCTGAGTGTCACCGCTTCACTACTGCATTCATTGTTCTGGTGCTACTTTTGTTCACTTTGGATGGGCTTCAGTACCAGGTCCTATAATCTTTAGGCTTCTACTTATGCACATTATTCATTCTGACAGAAGCTTAGAATTACATTGAAGACTGCCCATTTCACTAATAAAAGAAGAACAGGAGTACTTGTGGCACCTTAGAGACTAACAAATTTATTAGAGCATAAGCTTTCGTGGACTACAGTCTTAATTAATTGGCCTCTCAGAGTTGGTAAGACAACTCCCACCTGTTTATGCTCTCTGTATGTGTGTATATATATCTCCTCATTATATGTTCCATTCTATATGCATCCGAAGAAGTGGGCTGTAGTCCACGAAAGCTTATGCTCTAATAAATTTGTTAGTCTCTAAGGTGCCACAAGTACTCCTGTTCTTCCTTTTGCGGATACAGACTAACACGGCTGTTACTCTGAAACATTTCACTAATGTTTGCTGTGTAGCTGCAGCCAGAAGTGCCGACTCTGTGAGTGCTCTGGAGCACCCATGGAAAAAAATAGTGGGTGCTCAGCACCCACTGGCAGCCCCTCCCCCGATCACCTCCTCTCTCACTCCCTCCCAGTGCCTCCTGCCCGCTGTTCAGCCATGGGCAGGAGGTGCTGGGGGGGGGCAGGAAGAGGCAGAGCAAGGGCGGGGTGCTCAAGGAGGGGGTGGAATGGGGTGGGGTGGGATGGGGGCGGAGCAGGGGCTGGAAGAGGTGGGGCAGGCATGGGGTGGGGGCGGGGCCTGGGGCAGAGCAGGGGTTGAGCACTACCAGGGAAATCAGAAAATTGATGCCTGTGGTTGCAGCCATGTTGGTCCCCGGATATTAGAGAGACAAAGTAGGTGAGATAATATCTTCTATTGGACCAACTTCTGTTGGTGAAAGAGACAAGTTTTTGAGCTACACAGAACTCTTCTTCAGGTCTGAGAAAGCTACTCAGAGTCTCACAGCGAACTACAAGATGGAACAGCTTTTCAAGCATATGGAATTAACACATGTTGCAAGAGACTATTGAAGATGAAGTGGGCAATTAACTTCTCTGAAGTCCTAGGACAAAGGAGGGTTAGTGGGTTAAAGATTGTTGTAATGAGCCATAAATCTAATGTCTTTAGAGAGTCCATAGTTTTTATTGTCTAGCAAAATTATGGATGTAAGTCCTCAGGCTTGTATTTTGAAGGTGTACAGGTTTCCTTGGAGGAGGAGGACTGAGAGCTCAGATATGGAGTGATCATTTTATGAAAAGTTTTCTCCCAGGCATGATAGGGTGTTTTTGTCTTTTATCATTTTTCTGTGTGAGTTCATTCGAGGGTGTAATGATTGTCTGGTTTTCCTCACATAGTTGTTATTGGGGCAGTTAGTTCACTGGATGAAGTATACCACATGTTGTGATAGGCATGTGGAGGACCCCTGGGTGTTGAAAGGTGTGCTGTGGGAGGCACTGGTCATCCATTGTGGGGAATATCATTCATTGTAGCAATGGAGATACATCTTCAGGTTTTGCATCTGTTGTTCTGGCATGGACTGGTGCCACTTTGAATTGGTGTATCCTGGTCTGTGTGGAGCTTGCTTCTGAAGATGATCTTGGCAAGGTTTGGGGAGGGAGGTTATTTGAAGGCCAGAAGAGGGGGTTTGGGAATGATTTCTTTCAGGATGTGGCCCCCATTGGGTATGGGTTGTCATTGTTTGATGATACCCCATATGGATTCCAGTGTGGAGTGGTAGGCAACAACTAGGGGTATGCAGTTGGTGGGCTTTTTTCTCTATTGAAGCAGCTTCTCTCTGAGTATTTGGATGGCCCATTCCATGATGTGATCTATTTTGCTGGTGTAGTGCCCTGATTTGGTGAAGGTGGTTTTAACTGTGTTAAGGTGCATATCCTTGACTTTCTCTTAGGGATAACTGGTAAGCATTAGTCTAACCAGTTAACTGACCCTAACCGTTAGCCCCCAGCCCCACGGGCCGGCCAGCCAGAGCGACCCCAGGGCCGGGCCAGGCTGGCCAGAGCAGTTCCTGCCGCAGAGGTTAACTTTTTAAACGGATATTTACATCCCTACTTTCTCATGGGAGCATATTCCATGGTATCCGAGTGCCTGGCTGTAGATGATTGATTTCTCAGTGCATTTGGGGTGATTACTGGATCCGTGAAGGTAAGTGGGGTGACTCAGGGGGTTCTTGTATACAGTTGTTTGTAGGGTTTCATTTTTGAAGGTGATCCTGGTGTCCAGGAAGTTATGGTGGAAATCTATGAGGGAGTTTAGGTGATCTGTTCCCTAATGACAGAGGCCTGAGCTGTACTCTTCGTTTGTCTCATCAACACTTTATTGATGTTGGGATAGCACTTGTTTGTTCATATTAATCCCATGGAATCATCTGCTTTTTACCCCCTCAAGGACATTACCATATCAGGTCTTTAACTGGCTGCCAATATATTTTCATATCACGTATACGTTTGAAGTATTTTGACCTGTATGACAATGTCTGTATCAGAGATCTTCTAATTAAGTACCTACCCATTTCTGGGTCTCTGTTCCGATTGTTTCTTGTTAGCCCCTAAACTAATTTTGAAATTATTTGGAAATAATGGGTTAATTTGTGCTCTCAGTTACCCCGTGCAACCCCTAGCAATATCAATCATGTCAATGAGAGCAAAATTTAGTGGTGTGACATCCAGAATCTGAATTTATTTCCAAATGTTTCTTCTCTGTTTCTCTGATAGCAAAACATTTGGGGGCTACATTGATAAAAAGTCCTTACTAAGCATATGCAAGATGCACGAGTGTATGGAACATTAAGTACCAACGGGTTAGTTTTTCTGTGTTGCAGGTAAGAGATCTACAGATCCATTTCTATTCTTAGACACCAATTTTAACAGGACATAATCAAATTATGGGTTCTTTAGTTGATGGTCCATACTCCCCAGTTTGTAGGTTCCTACGGACTAAGTGGGCTAAACCCCAGAGCTGAAATTTAATTGATCAATAATTGCCACTTTAAGCAATTCCAGTCATATTAAAAGTAGATCTTTAAAAAGAATATTCACGAAAATTGTCTACTTAGGTATTCAGTGTTGAAGCTACATTATTGTATCTCTTTGCCTCTGACATTCTTTCCAACAAAAGCCTCAACTTCATTTTGCCAGTTCCCTAATTTTAATTCAGAGCCACGTCTTTGTTTAAAGGTTTATGTAGATAAACCTCAATTTTGTCAATCTCAATTTTGTATAAGAAGTAGGATCAACTTCTAATTTCCAGTGTTAAATCTCAAGCTCTACTTTCTGCCACAATAGTCTCAAAATGACTACACTAGGTTATGTCCCATTCTGGGCTCAAGGTTTAGAGTAACTGTAACTTCACTTACTTATTAAGACCACTGGCATGATCTGAAACCATTTGAAACACAATGAGTTTTAAAATTTCAGGTTAACACATAAAACAAGAGGAAGTATGGAAAATAACAATGGCATTTGAGAATGCCCAAAATATAAACCCATTTCTTTCCTATTGCCTAAGGACATCCACAGAAATACAACTAATCCCTCATGATGGTCTGTATATGAGCAAGAGATGAGTCATTCTCATTGAAAGGGAAGCTACAGCGTCAGCTATACTATGACAAGGGGGTGCTGCAGTGGGATACTGCTATAAATACTTTGTGAGAGAGAATGCCATTGGCAGTGGTTTCCTGTACTCCTGGATCTATTGTACACATTGCTGTTATGCCCATTACTAAAATATACAAGCCCAGAACTGATTCTGGATATTCACACAGCAATAGTAGCCTAATGATGATTGTTGTTGCCAGGATGCTGCTGTTTTTCTTGTGACACTGGTTCATGGGCAAGTGTTGATACATAGGGCAGAGGTGCAACTGGTGGCTATAACAGGGCACTTGGGTCCTGACATCTACTCCTGCCTCTGCCACTGAGTTGCAGTGTGACCCTGAGTAAGTCACTCAAAGCCTATGCCTCAGTTCAACAATCTGTAAAATGGGCCTAACAAGTCTTGCCATAATTCCCGCTGAGGGGTGCGCCGAGGCTTGAGTAATGTTTGTAATTTTTTCTGAGCTGTTGTTTTTGTACAGAATATTACACAGGGTAGTCTTTTGCTTGAATTTCAGACATAGATGTGTGCATGGCTCCACAGTAATGATTTAGGTAATTAAGCTTCTCCTCTACAAACATGCCCTTAGGACATCTCGACATTGGAAAAGTGACCAGAATAGCTATTGTAGAATAAGATGTTCTGAAATAACTATTCCAGAATAAGCTCCCTGTATGGACACTCAATTCTGGAACAATTAGTGTGCTTTAAAAGCAGAGCTTATTCTGCAATAGCGATTCCAGTCATTTCCCCTGTGTAGACAAGCCTTTAGAGTCTCAGAAAGATGCTGCAGGTGTTTGGTCTTTATTGCTCATCTCCATGATCCTTTGCTTTTTCCCATTATTTGTTTTTGACTGTCTAAAACAAAAAAAATCTCCATGGTCCAGTCAATGGGACACTGGACTGAGGCTCAGGAGACCTGAGTCTATTCCTGGTTCTAGAACTGATCTGTGGGACAAGGCACTTCAGGCCTCTCTTTCACCTTTGTCTGTCATGTCTGTTTAGACTGTACGCTCTTTAGGGTAGAGACTATCTCACTGTGTGTTTTCACAATGCCTAGCATAATCCCAGTTGGGGCCTCTTGGTTCTCGTGTACTTAGGAAATGAAGACTTGGGTCCCATGTCAATGTAAAAATCTCATTGACTATGGTGGGAGTGGGTTTGGGTCCTTAGTCTGTATGACACATACACATACACAATATAGGGGCAAATTCTATGATTCGTAATCAAGCAAGTATCAGGGGGTAGCTGTGTTAGTCTGTATCTACAAAAACAACAAGGAGTCTGGTGGCACCTTAAAGACAGATTTATTTGGGCATAAGCTTTCGTGGGTAAAAACCTCACTTCTTCAGATGCATAGAGTGCACTCTACACCAAACACATAGAGTGCACTCTATGCATCTGAAGAAGTGAGGTTTTTACCCACGAAAGCTTATGCCCAAATAAATCTGTTAGTCTTTAAGGTGCCACCAGACTCCTTGTTGTTTTTGTAATCAAGCAAAACTCCCATTTACATAAGATGGAATTCTGCTGTATTAAGGGCCTCTGAATTTGACCCATGTTCAGGAGTCCTTCTGGGTGTATTTAAGACAGCTAGACTTGTGCTACTTTTTTTTTTTTTCTGTTGGCCTGAGCCTCAGCTGGTGTAAATAGGTGTTGGCATAGCTTCATTGCCTTCAAAAATGCTATGCTGATTTCCACCAGATGAAGATCTACCCCTAGATTCCTGAGAAAATATGCAGAAAGCCCCCTAATCTACACAGCCCACTGATTCTTCTTTGCCTTCAGATTGCCATTGCCCCAGGCTATTATATCAATCTAATTTTTTTCCCTGTGACTCGTTTACATCTTAGATATTTAGAACAAAGAGAACTATTGGTGTGATCTGAGTTTAAAGCAGTAAGTCATGGATGTCATGCTTGTACTTGTGCTGTAGTTAACATTCTGCTTCTTAGAAATAAAGCAATTTCTAATGTGTTTCAACACCACAGAGTGGTGGGATTTTTTTTGTAGACATAATTGTAATATGCAAATACTGATAATTCCTACACAGTATACAGAAATGTGTGTATACACACATTTCACCTAATCAACAGCTTCATTTTCAAAACATATACTTCATTTAATAAATAAAGTCCTATTAACATGGTGCTACTGATCAAATCCAAGGATCAGGGACTCCAGTGTCATCTGAGTCTCTCTGTAGGCTGCTACCTCCACCAACCCTTATAAGTGAACATTCTAATTAGACTCAGACCTTATAATTACATTTATATTATTAGTTTTATAAGGCAAATGTTCTTCTATCTGACTTTTATCTCCAAGCAATAAACTGAATGGTTACTTCAGACTATCGCACTTGCATAGTGACTTATTGTGGGAATCTTACATGTGAACATCTAAGGACTTTTGAGATTGGCACATAAGAGATCCTAGGGACAGAATAAGATTGGATTCTCCCTTTCAGGTTTGTTCCCTCTGTTGAGTTAGCAACTGTACCCCACAAAGCTTTTCGTTTTTCAAGTCCTTTGTAAATCTATTTATAGTGGCAGTTCTTATTGGCTCCTTCTGTAGTCTAGTCAAATATTAAGTGCCTTATGTGTAAAGAAATTTCTAAATTCCTTAGGGCCCAACCCTTCTTTAGCTTCTGTTCATGTCCCCTTGTTCTTGTATTTGACCCTAGTCTTCTGACATCTCTCCTCTCTATTCCCTTCAGAATAGTGTATGATATAATGAGGTCCACCCTTAGCTTCCCCTTTTTCAAAGAGCAGTGACCTAATTTCCCTGGTTTTCTATGTAACTTCCCCAGTCTTAAGTCATTGAGGTTGCCCTTTGCCATACATTATCTATCTCTATGATATTTTTCTCTTGCATGCTCTCTCTGTCTCTCTTTGTCTGTCTCTCTCTTAATAATAGGGCCTCCAGAATTGGGTATCATTTCCTCCTAATGCATCTTCATCTATTCTTTATTTCCCTTGACTAATGTCTGATTGATCTGTTTTTAGGGGTGGGCGTGTAAGGATGTTTCTGATTTTTTTATTTAGGGCCTGGACCCAGGGTAGCGTTCCTGCAGACTTGGGAGAAATTAAAACCTTTGCTAACATAGCACAAAAAAATCTGTATAAAATACAGTGAAAATGTAGCTATAAATCTCTCTTTTTCTTGTTAATAATAGGACAGATCCGGGGTAAACTGGCAGTGGAGTCAATGGAGCTATGCAGAGCCAAGAAACTTGCCAAAAACTTTTTAATCTTTAGGACTGCATTCTAGTTCTCACTTGTTTTCCCTTTCTTTACAATTTACTCATTCCCCATCTCTCTTTCTTTCTATATTTCTTCTATTTGTGCCCAGGCTCTTTCTTTCTTTTTCTTTCTTTCTTACCCTGTACCACTGAAGTGATGAGAAAAATATTAGGTTTTAGATCTCTCTCTCTTCCAGATACTTTAGTACATTTCGATTTCTTTATTCTTTTATGTCCTCTGTTTTACTCTCTTCTCTTTCTCGGAATTTCCTTGTTCACATGACTTCTGTTTACAGTGTTTTCTCTGCTCTACCTCTCATCCTTTTTCTTGTCTCAGTTGACTCTGTGCCTGGTGTGGAGCTATCAGGGTGTAAAGACTTTCAGTTGTTACCCACCTTGGCTCTGACATGGCAGTTGGATCCATTCATTTATACTGTTGGGTCAAAAGGCCTTGATTCAACAAGGTACTTAAACATGTGCCTAACTTTAAGCACTTGAATAGCCCTATTAGCTTAAATAGTACTCATGCGAAAAGTTAGGCACATGCTTAAATGCCTTGCTGAACAAGTCCCTCTGACTTGGCTCATTGCAGGCTAGGTGCCCTAATTCGAATTTGAACTGGTGACCCAAAGATCAAAATGCTCTATTACTTTGAGCTGTCCAGCCCTCTGACCCAATTCATTTTTCTCTGTATTGTTTCTTCATGAAGGTAGGTATCTCCCAATAACTTCCTGAGCTCACTGTCAAAGCCCCTATCCTGTTCACATTAAAGTTCCTCTTAAAGAATGACTTCTATTATGCCGCTTAGAGTGAGCCAGCTTGACTTGGATATAATTTGCCTGTCATTGTTCCCATTCCCTTTCCCCAAACTTCATTCATCTTGTCCTTACACTGTAAAGGGCCAGATTTAGGGGCAGGCGACCCAGGTGACTGCCTGGAGTGCCAGGCTTCAGGGGTGCCGGGCTCGGGGTGCTGTTTTTCTTGTTAGCAACAAGGGAAAATAGAATGCTTGAAGTAAAATGTTTCAGGTATTTCGTATGTGGATTCATTTTTCACTAACCCTCCTGGAATGTTCTGGATCTTTGTAGAATCTTATGGAACCTTCAAAAGGTATTCAAAAGTTTAACAAATGGAAAAGGAGTGCACCAAAGATGCTCCTCGCCATTTGGTCTAGGGCTCGTCATGACTTGGAGTGGAGAACACCCTTCCTGAGTGTTTGGAGAGAGAGAGAGAGCACTACTGTAAGTAACAATAAATATTATCGTTGGTAGTCCCTTTTTTATTAATCTGGACATCCTGTGTTCCTCCATAATCTCCTTGTCCTGATGTTATTCTAAAATATACACAATGTATCGGACCACAAACATTCCTAAAAAGGGCAGTCTCTTCTGAATGCTGTTAGTGGAATGGCAGCTGACAAAAAATGTCAGACTTACCTTATTGGTCCTGTCCTCTTGAAACCTTACTATACGTTCCTCAATTCACGCTTTTATGGAGATGTGTTATCTCACTGAGAATTTCTTGTCAAACTATGTTAAGTAAATAAAAGAGAGGTGAAATATCAGCAACAAAGCTAACAAATGGAGCTGAATTCTCCCCTTGAAAGAACAGATCCAGCTGTTTACCATGCTAATCTAAAACGAAATGAAAATCTATGTTTTTTTCATCTTTTCAGATGGTGATCTTCAAATATAGGTAGCTAAGGTCTCTAACAACATAGACCTTTTCAACAAAAATTATGTGAAGATGTTTTTTATGTAGCTGGAACAACGTAGTCAGTAAAGGAACTGATATATCTATTACCTGCTGTTCTGTGCCCATACATCATACAGGCCTTTGATTTTGTATTTACCTACCTAGCTATGGACATGGGTGTGTAAAAGAAAAGCAGTAAAATAATCTCCACTTTGTCCCTCTAGCTATGTTGGAGGTTGACTTTCCCTCATAATAGCAAGAGGTGTGATATACCCCCAATACAACAGAGTTGCCTCTTGGGGTTGATCCCACTCTTGTCTCAAATACGCATGAATGGTAGTGAACACGGGATATTTTGTACCCACTGCATACCCCCCACCAACCTCTGAAGCAAGCTCTGTGGGCATTCTAGCTGGAAGAGCCACGGGGCATTTAATGTTCATTGGGTTCAAACAAGAAAGATTCTCATGTATAGATGACAAGGACCTTTCCTCTTTGTCTGATAGAGATAAAGTAAAGGACACAGTTTGGTTAGAGCATAGGTTAGTTAAATTAAGAATAACCCTAAACAAGCACTTTTAAACTAAGACACAAACACAATTATATAACGCTAATCAAGGACAGGTAAACTCTCCTCCCCAGGCTATTTCCAACACTCTTCTGGAGAGAATGTAACCTTTGGCTGGGCTAGAGTTCTTCATCCTCCTTCTCCAGTGCCTAAAACCCCCCAACTCCCACAGAAAAGAAGCTGGAGACCCAGAGTTCAGTCTCTAAGGATTTTCAGCGAGGATTGCATAGGGTCAATCTCCCCACAGTCAAGTCCCGAAATTAAATAACTTTATAAACTCTTATGATAAAGAAACAAATAATAATAATCTAATTTTTACAGCATGACATGGTTATTTTATAATCCACAGACGTTACCTTCACAGTTATACATACACATAAATAAAGAAAACACATTAAGATCTGAACAGTTGAGTCCCCACAGAAACTGAGAGTTCCCAAAAGCTTAGGTTTTGTTCACCTAAGTCTCAGGTAGAGTCTATGATCTATACAGTCTGCTGAGTGTAAAACAACATCTTCCCTCCACTTGCTTGTAGGGATCTTCAGACCCTTCCTCTGCTGAAATCACTGCTAGCCAGTCAGCGAACTGATTAATCAATCACTCAGTTAAGTGTATAGATTTAAAAACAACACCCCAGTTACAAGAAAATACAAAACTGAGAATAGCAAAATAGAAATGACTCTTTCCCCATTATCACATTTAAAGAAAAGTTGGTGAATCGCACTCGTCGAGACAATTTAACTAAAAGAGTTTGGCTAAAATCAAAACCACATTCAAAGCATAGAGTTAAAATAGAAGTTACTGTATTTTTCCCTCCCAGTTGCCTCTTGCTCTAATTAGCATTGTGCATGCTTCCCTGTTAGAGGGTTAACAATATCACTAACCTGCTGCAAAATGCCTCAGGGTTAGGCAAAACAGCCTGCTTTCTGCTCCTGGGCTCAGCGTATCCCAACTCACACAGGGCACATGGCCTTCTGCAAAGCTGCCCTGACTGCTTGCCCTCATGGAGTCTGACCACAGCAACAAGGAGCCTATTAGAGAGACTCAAAACTACCACACCCAATATCCAGAAGCTTCTGGATGTGGTGGGCTAAATCTGCCTAGCAACAATGACCCAGATACAACTCACTCCAGCCCCATGGGTCTCTTAAAGAGATATCTGCCGATTAGGCACGTGGGTTACAAGAACATCCGCTCCACACAGGAATTCTAAAGCGTTAAGTTAAAACTCCCCCTGAGTTCAGTGAAGCCAGGATATCACCCAATGTCTTTAGGGTTCATCAGTCCTAGATTTGTGTTGTGTCTTTCACTGGGTTTCTGGGCTGAACTTTCTTAAGAGGGTTACTCCCTCTCTTTCACGCTCTCGGAACAAGGATTGCTGCTGTCCCAACCCCTTTAACATTTTCCATCTTTCTCGTCAATATGTTTGGGGTGTTAGACTGTTAAATGGAGTAAGAAAAAACAAACCACCAGATACACATTATGCTGGACTGCTGTTATCAGTATTTTTCTCCATTTGCAAGCCAGCCTGGACACAGTGATTTTCTGCAGTCACTGCTCTTTTGTGGAAGTATAACCCACACACCTCCGGGGTGTGGTGTTCTGTCCCATCTAGTGGCACCGAGACAGGGCCAGCTCCAGGCACCAGCTTGCCAAGCAGGTGCTTGGGGCGGCCACTCCAGAGGGGGGTGGCACATCCAGCTATTCGGCGGCAATTCGGCGGACGGTCCCTCACTCCCGCTCGGAGCGAAGGACCTCCGGCCGAATTGCCACCGCAGATTGCAATCGCGTTTTTTTTTTTTTTTTTTTTTTGAGCCTGGAGCCGGCTCTGCACCGAGACTACTTAAAGAGCGAGAGTTAAATGAGTCTGCTCTCCAGCCTGAGCTAATAGCCAGTTGACTTTTATCTCATGCAGTAGAGGTCCCAGGTTCGATCCCGTCTGCCGACAACCATGGTCTGTTGGTGTTACAGAAACATAAGGCAAAAACACTTGAGAGTATTCTTGTCTGTTATTTGTACTGTGGTAGTGCCTAGAGGTCACTCCCAGGGAACTATCCCCTCTGTGTTAGGGGCTGTACACACAGCCTCAAGCAACTTAAAAACTAAGTAAGGACAGGCAGGTAATTTCACTCTCCCCTTGAGCTTCAGTGAAGAATTACTACTACTAGCATCTACTAACGATATTCAAAAGAGACTCAGATATGTAACTGGTGTTAATCAGTGCAGCACCGCTTACATCAATGGAGCTACAATGATTTACACCAGCTGAGGATCTGGCCCTGTCATTTTACTCAGTAGTATCCATTTATTGCCTTTCTTGGAAAAACAGGAACAAGGAAATGAACAGTTAAATACACTTGCTTGATCACCGTCCAATAGTGTACAGGGATTGTAAATGTATGGGGAAAATCCTGCCCCTTTCTGTGTCTACCTCTGTGCGCTGCGCTCTGGATTTGTGGAGCTTGTCTTTTCCTTGTGTCTCCTGCACCCTCTCTGAGTCATGGAGATGAGCTCTGAGAAGGGGAGTTTGACGTGAGTCCAGGGAAGGGCCGAAGCAGAGCTAGGAGATTCATGACTCCATAAATCCACTGGCCATTCTCCCCGAGAGAAGGGAACTACAATGCTGTCACTGCAGCTCTGAGGTTGGAAGTAGTGACTCTGTAGAGTCTTTGTCACATCTCCCCAGCCTGAGGAGGAAGAAGATTCTATTTTCCCCATCACCCTGAACCAAGGATGGCTACTTAGTCTTGGTACAAGGACAATTTCTCTTCACGGTACTTCTTTCTCTCTCTCTTCTCCCTGTTGTCAAATCCGTAGCAGAACTCCTTATTACTACACAGCATTTTGCCTTAGGTTTACTTGGCTCTTTAGCTTGCACATGGTTCGTATGTAAATCACTGTGTGCAGTAATGCTACATTAACACAACTTCTATGTGTGTGTTATTTCAAATGACAGTGTGTTGCTGTTTAATATCTTCCACCCCCATCCCTCTTAATATATTTCAAAGCACACAAAAAAATGTACTGAGAGATCAGGAAGGACAAATATTATCCAGAAGATTTGTTAGCGACATCTGTTTAAAACTTCACTTTATGGTTCCCAGCTCACCCTTAGATAATTGGTAGCATCCTTTCATTAGGCTTTGGATGACAATGTACATTCAGCCAATAAAAAGCCTATGAACTAACCCATATAAAATTACAACTGTGGGAGGTCCACCCTTCTAAGGATCATGGTGAGGATTTTCCAAAGGGACACTGGGTATCTCAAATATTGGTGCCAATGTGTGGCACTGTCAAGGAGGCTGATCTACAGAAGGTCCTGGATGCCCACTCCATAGAAATCAGACCCCTTCCAGGTGTTTCAGGAGGCACTCATCCACTATCACTTCTGAAAACCTTGGCCAATACAGCTAGCCACTTACATCACTAATCTGAAAACAAGGGACAGTGTCAAATTCTACACTGCTCCCTTATCTTTAACATTACGAAGTGTAATTCCATCCCGATTGAAAACAACGGCAAAACTCTCTCCAACTTCAACGAGGCCAGAATTTCACCCATGGTCTTGAACACACACACACACACACACACACACACACACACACACAAAAAGTAACCAAATCATTAGGGCCCAGTCCTGCAGCTGTGTGACTCCCATTGAATTTAATGAGACTTACTTAATATGCTGGTAACGTGTATTTGCATGAGCCTTACAAAGACTATTTATTGCTCTAGCACCCAAGCCATTCATGATTTCAGTACAGCATTAACGCCAACCGTTTGTCGTTCTTTATGAAATCCACATTAAAATTCCCCTATTTCCCCTATTCATTTGTCCATGCAAACACATTGGGTGACAAAGAGCAAGCAAGCTTTTCTGCAAACTGAATATTTACATTTTTAATTCTTGATATTCCATTCCCCCCACTCTTGCTCCAGATCTTCTCCTCAGCACCAGTGCACTAAATAAATTAACAAGTTAGCAACAAGACTGCAACACCACTACAGGCTTCCCCCTTACAGAGCCTGTCATTGCCACTCAAGAATCTGTTGGAATGTGACAGCTTCACAGTAGAAGGTCACTTCCTCCAGTCACTTTCTCCCTGCTGCTTGGAGGCAACCGTTCTGAGAAATGATTTGTTATGGTAGAATAAGAGGCATGTTTGTTAGTTAATTCATTCTGTAAAACTCAAATGAGATGAAAAACAAGCACAGATCTGACAAATGGCATTTAATTATGTCTGAGCCTAAAATTCATAATACATATTTATGCTGCCCTAAGTCATTCACAGCAATTGTCCCTTTTATTCTCTCAACTCAGTCCAATTGCTGACATGCGGTGAGGGTGTTAGTGATGGGCAAGTCAGAGATATTCTATATTTCTTCATTGTGGCACCTCTTTCTTTACCCCTTAACTTCACAGCCCCCTGTCCTCAACACGTCACATGATTTCACAGGTTATATTTGCATGAGGTATTAACATTCTATGTCCTGTGAGAAGAATATAAATAATAATGTATCTATATATAATACCTTTAATCCTGAATGATCCCAAAGTTTGTCTAAACTATGCTCCAAATTATGTTCAAAATTTCCCTTTACTATGTATGGTCTGTATCTGTGTTACATATGCTGTGCTCATCTGGATATCAACGGAGAGAGTGCTAAGTGTAGAATATGCAAAAATATGCAATAGCGTGATCTGTGCTGCAAGTTGCACAGAGGAATTTTGCAATAAATATCAAGATAGCTTCTTTGCCCCCTCCCCAATGAAATCAGCCATCTCTGGGGTGAAACGTGGCTGTTGCTTAACAGCATGCCAGTGGTAATGTCTTACCTTCATTTTGCACAGGTGTAAATGAATACACCAGGTGCAGGGTAATTGGGATTCAGGTGCTTTGCTTTGCATGTGATCCAACAAAACACTTATATGTTCTTAAGGTACTTACTTAAATTGGGCCAAATATAGTCCTGTCCTTAACTTCTAAAGGTAATAAATATGGCAAACTCTGTGCATTCAGCATAAAGGATTAGAATGTATGTGTCAAATTCACCTCTTGTGTAACTCCATTGAAGAATTACTTACTACTTACAGGTGGCTTATTTCAAACTTTGTATGACTTCAGTGTTTAGGTCTTGTCTGAAGAAGGCATAGCACACCCTAGTACCAGGCTGGGCATGTATTGACTGATTTTAAAGAAAGAAGAGATTACACCTACTGAATCACCCAGTTTACTGGACCTTCACTCTCTACAGCACCTAGAAGTTCCTTGAAGATGTTATGTCTAAGGGCCTGATCCAAAGCCCATTAGATCCTTTCACTTTCTTCAATGGGCTTTGATTTGGGTCCCAAGTACAGGTGTACGTCTGACTCTGCTTGGCTTCCTTTGCTAGATCTGCTAAGGTCACAATCCGGGGTGGCAAGCTAGAGCCAACATCTTGCCATGGGAGTCTCTGAACCACAAATTCAGGAGGCAATTGACCTCAGAGCTGAAAGTATTACTACTTGCTCTACCACCATCTCTTTTCCTTTGAGATTTTGTGTAAGCTGGGATAGTACTTTTCATGCTTTTTGACATCATAGCCCTGCTAAGACGCTAGAGGCACTACCTTTCCCCCTCCTTTCTCTTGGCATATTGCCATCAGAACACACTTTGCAACTCAGTTTTTGTTCTCTGGTGGGAAATTTCATTTGACCCTTTCAAGTGGGGCAAGAATAGATATTAGATTTGTTGATGCCAAAGTGCTTTTATCTGAGTTCAACAAAAGAGGTACGTTGAAAAGATTGCAGCCACTCAGCGAAAACGCTGTACCTCTTACAGAGTTCATATGCATTTACAAGTGGCAACTCAGTGAAGGTTCTCCTCACCCTAACAGATGTGCACCTAATTCACAGCAAACTTGTAAATCTTTCCGTCAGCTTTGCATGCTTTTCATACCTTTGGGAAAATGTGGTGTTTCACTGTCCTGCCAGCTCTTGCAATGACAGAAATGCTATTAGCAGGAATGATCTCATAGTGGTGCTTTATCTTTTTAAAGTCTTCTTCTGGGTCTTCTTTTCTACAAGATGGGGGTCGCATTTTGGAACAATAGATAACCCCAGGCTGTAATTAAATGCTAGGAAAACCATCTCTTCAGCTGCACATGCTGAACCGAGTAGACAACTACACCTCTACCCCGATATAACGCGACCCAATCTAACACAAATTCGGATATAACGCAGTAAAGCAGCACTCTGGGGGGGCGGGGCTGCGCGCTCCGGCGGATCAAAGCGAGTTCGATATAATGCGGTTTCACCTATAACGTGGTCAGATTTTTTTGGCTCCCGAGGACAGCGTTCTATCGAGGTAGAGGTGTACTCAACCAATATATATTAAGGGGCTATAATTAATTTCCCCCCATTTTCTTTCTATTTTATTCAAACAAAGTTTCATTGATACTAAAACTTGTTCAAAAAATTAAGGCTCCTACTTAGCTTGGACAGGGAGCTAATAATTCAATCTCGGGGGAAAAAAAAAAGTAAATACTGTTTGATGTCCTACATCAACCGTACTTGGTAAGAAGAGCAGTAAAGCAGCTCGTCTCCAGAGAAAACCCTGCTAAGATTCAGGAAAGACTGACTCTCAGACAATCTATGGTGCAAAAGGAACAACAAAAGATCTACCAAGTTCTGAAGAGCAGGGGACATGTGATAATGATTGAAAGGAAATTTTAAATTATTTCAGAGCACATAAAAGTGGGTCACATTTTGGGCCTGCAGTTTTAATCTAAGAGTAAAGGAACAATTATGACACAAGTATGATTTAGATCTGGATTGTGATTTGCTCCCACAGGGCCCAGAGACCCCAAACAGATATTTTAAGTTGTGCCAGCTGGAAATTTCTTCTAGGCACCATTCCGTTGGTCCGGGATTGCTGAAGCACCTGTGTCCTCACTATGACTCCAATTCAGGAAAGCATCTAGACAAGGGCTTAGTTTTAAACATGTGCGTAACGTCCATCGAAATCAGCGAGACTTAAGCACATACCTTGAATTGGTGTGTATGCTTGAGGATGGCCAGGAGCAGGTTATGCAGGACTGGCTTTATGCCAGTGGGGGATTCCCTTATGCCCGGGGGATCCCCAGTTGGTTCTTTAAACCAATATGGAAATTGCACAAAAGAGAGAGAGCAGGGACCAGAATTTGGCTGCAGATGTTTTATTGTGGCCAGAATATTTATGTCGGAAAGCTAGCTAATGAGAATGTATGCAAATTGCTTTAGAAAACTTGTCCCCCATTAAAAGGAGCCCTCTTGACACCCAAATGTGATTTATGACTGTCACGGTGGTCCTGAGACCGTATCTTCATGCAAGATCATGGCAGCAAAGAGACGTTGTGAGGATAACGTGGAAAATAATATCGGTTGCAATGAGAACGGATGGCCCTCTGGAAAACCTTGTTAACAAGCAAGCTCTCCCTCGTTTAACAAATTTTCACATCTACATTTAAGGCCTTCCTCCTATCCAACTTCCATCATTGATGTTACTCTCAGTCCTCCTTACAGATCCTCCTAAAAGGGTCAAATACTTGTCCCATTGGAGTCAATGGCCAAACTCCCACTAACTACATTGGGACTAAGATTTTCTCTCAGCAATGGTGCATTTGTCTCTCTCACTGCTTCCTCTCACCATTAGATTCTCAACATTATCCAGATTGACTCATCACATGCACCCCTATAGATTACATAGAAATATCATGTAGACATAGTGGACCCAATTCTCTGTTGCCCGTGTCAATTCCAGCAATGCAAAGTGGTTGGAAAATGCTACCAGGTCATTTTACACTTACTTTGCACTCAGTTTGCACTGGTGGAAATGACTGCACAAAGTTTGCAGGCCAATGGACAGGGCTGGATTAACTCTCCTGTGGGCTTGGGGTTATTAGATTTGGTGGGGCCCCTGCGGGTTTGGAGTGGGGAGTGGGCTCAGGGCTGGGGCAGGGGATTGAGGTGCAGGCTGTAGGCTCTGGCTGGAAGGCGCTTATCTCGGGCAGCTCCTGATCGGTGGTGCAGCAGGGCTAAGGCAGGATCCCTGCCTGCCCTGGCTCCGCACTGCTCTGCTCTCCGACGTGACCGGCATGTCCGGCCCCTAGGCAGAGGTGCCAGGCTGCTCTGCGCAGTGCATGCTACCTGTGCCCACAGGCACTGCCCCTGCAGCTCCCATTGGCTGTGGCACCCGGATAATGGGAGCTATGGAGTTGGCGCTGGGGGCAGGCACAGAGATTCCCTGAACGCCCCTCACCTAGTGGCTGCAGGGGCACATTGGCAAGCCGGCGCTCGCAGTTCCAGGCCCGGGGTGATGGAGCCAAGGCTCAGGGACTGGTGTCCGGCCTGCGGCATGGAGACTTGCCGTGGGCTGGATGGAAAGAAGCAGCGGGCCACATCCGGCCCATGGGGCCCCCCGTTAGCCTGAGACTCTGGGCTGCAGCCCCTAAGCCCCTGCTTTAATCCGGCCCTATCTATGGACAGTCATGGGCCAGAGCTCATTGTAGTCATGGAAAGAGTCACACTGAGTTAAACAGACTTTGGACCAGGCCCATAGCGGCTCAGCTGTGACTTTCTACTTATCACAGAGGGAATCTTTTAATACAGCTCCTCACCAGGTTTCTTTTCTGACGTCCGCCTGGCACTTCTGCGGCAGAGGACCTGCTTATTGCCAATCTAACTCCGACCTATGGGCTGGTAGCTCTGATCTTGTACGGCTTTTTTGTTTCCTTAACCAGATGGTGGCTCATGGTACTTGGCTTGTTAACAGCTGTCGTTATGATTTCATCTGGATTGCAAAACAATTTCAAAGTCAATTCATGTATGTTACGTTATATAGTCAAGATAATGGTGTTGACCCATTCACTGGCTAGAATCTGTGCTGTAGTTGGTGGAGACCAGGGTAATGTGTCAAATGAGTAAATGTCAGTACAGTTACATTATACAGAGGTGTTGCTGAAATGTTGTGAAGACAATTGTCAGACCAGTCTGTCTGTATATTGGCAGTTTGCCCATCACCACAGAACCTGAGCACTAATAGTGGATGAAGTTGTGGGAGGCAAAGTTGTAGTAATGGCTATGAAGAAATGGGAGTTTTCTGCCATAAAACCATATGCCTAAAAAGGAGGGTAGAGTGTCAGGGGAGATGATGGCTCTGGGTATTATTAATAGGTAATTCAGTCTTTCACTGCTAGCTCACTGGTCTATATTCAGTTTAGGTCATTATCATCGAAAAGTCTTGAACCAGTGTAAAAGGAGTTGGTGTGGTCTTACTCCAGTTCATACTGCGGACAGTGTCAGCATCACAAAAACACCATCTCTACTCAGTAACATCATAAATGCCAGAGAAAATCAACATGGAGACTCTTAAGCCCTAGAACTGTGGTTCTCAACGTGTTTACCACCTTGAGTCGCATATGCAACTCTCTATGTATTATGCAGGCCACATTCACACAATATATATACTACCGGTATCGCCCTGAGGATGTCACATGGGCCACAGCTGTGTGTTGATTGGGCCGCGGGTTGAGAACCATTGCCCCAGAGGTAGCTCTTTTCTATGTAATAATTGAGGTACCTTGATATGAGGAAAATAGCACGGCCGCTGCCAATGCTGCGCTGCATTGGTTCTGTGGAGAAATACGGAACCTCTGTCTGTGGGGAGGTCTCTTTGGTCCCTTTCAAAAGCAAGACATTCACTGGCATTTTAAGGATTATATTTTTAAAAATCATAAGTCTCAGGCTTTAACCAGTAATTTTTCTGTAGTTAGCATCTGTCTTTTAGTGAAGTCTCAATTGTAATTTACTGTCCTTAGATCTCCAAGGATGTCTAGTTAGAACAACCTCACACACTTTGCAATATTGATATATTGTATACAATTTTTGTAGAATAATGAAATACAATCATTACATGCTCTAGCTTCTTTCTCCTAAATAGCTCTATTACGTTTGCAAGGCCCCTAAAAATCTGTCATGATATTCAGATATCATTAAGAGAAACCTCTACTCACCGATCAGGACCAATATTATCAGTTTCTCCCGCTCAGACTGTTGGTGATGTCTTTCTTACATTGGCAGTTTTCAAATGTCTGGAGTTTCTGATGGTGAAACTCAGTGTTCAACATTTGGGACTTTCTCAATGTTGTGGATGTTTTTGGCTGATAAATGTTTCAGTCTGGCAAAATTTGTTGCCAAATTGTAAAAGTTTTACAACGTTCCCAGTACAATTCAACATTTACTCTGCATTAGTGAAAGGAGTAAACCTTCAGCCAATGAATTGGTAATCTCCGTTTCTACAATGGTCAGTGGTAAATCACGGTTTCCTTTTCTATTCCTGTCCCCTCCCCAACCAGCTATGGATGATTTCACTTACTAATATCATTTTCCTTCTCTTCTTCCTGAACCATTCAGGAAAATATCTTGGAAAGGAGACTGGGACTTCGCAGAAAAATTGAAGCACAGCTTGCAAGCGGGACTTCTTAAAGCAATTAAATTAGTGGTTTTAGACTCCCTCCTTGTCCCAAGTGGCTCTGGCAGTTTCCTTTTATTCTTTAACATTGTTGGTATTATTTACACAGCTGTTGCTGTAACAATTTTTTTATGTTGTTTTTATTATTTTCTAAATCTGTGTTTTGTTTTTGTTGATTTGGTTGTGTTTTTTTTTAAATTATTCTCCTTTGGGGTTTTAGGGTGGTATCAGTGTGTGTGGTCCAACTGCTTCAAGAGTAATTTTTATTGCTAATTTAAAAAAACCAGAGTTAACAGTGCATAAATTTAAGACAGACCTGTGTTTATGATAGGCACGTATATGCAGTTTATGAAAACAGAACTCTAGCAATCCAAAACTCATAATCAAGTTACTTCTGGTTACCATGTGTCTAAAACGGTATCGTTTTTCTCACTTAATATTACCAACTGATTTTTTAAAAATGTATGCATGCATACGTACACATAATAGTTGTGTGTACACTCGCCTTCTGGATTTGCAGACACAGCTACCCCAATGGCACACAAAATTCAGGGACTTTGTACACACAAAAGGCCAGTTAAATGGATAATTGGCCATTTGTAGAATAAATGTTCAGTTTGCATATGACACCACAATAAATATCCATATAAATTATAAGTTATGTGTACCCTTGCACATGCATTTTTGAAAGTAGAGACCTTAATGTAAAGGTAAAGTAGAAGTGATTGAAGAAGATATCCATCTGATGAGGACATAAGGCCAAATTCAGTGTTAGCATACACATGCATAACTCCACTGCATTGTGCTAATTTACACTATCAATTAATTTGACCCAGTACTTTTAATTAATATATGAAAACATTGTTGGGTTGCTGTTGGGTACTAGTACATTTGAAAATCAGGTAACTTTGGTGCCTAGACATGACATAGGTGCCTAATTTTAGGTATCTATTTTTGAAAATGTTGGCCTTGAAGAATAAAAACATTGTTTTTTGTGTTTTGGTGTGTATATATATATATAATATAAATTACCAGTACTTTTATTAGATGTATGTTTATTATAAAAAACCCAGAATACATTTTAAAAATGTGAACTCTCCTTAATATTTTTAATTTGGTGTCAAAAGAGGACTAATATATATATAGGGGAGAAAGAAAGCGAAAGTTTGACAAAAGTGCTGCAAGATTGATCAGAAAATCAATAGGAATTCACTCACAAAATGTTTTAGTTTAACTTTCCATGCTATGAATAGTATCCTGGCTTTCTGTTGAAGCTAAGCATTCATACTTCTTACAAGTTAATTTTCATGTCATCTTAAAACAACCAGTCAGAGAATTGTTTAGGATTTTGGGGAGGGAGGGGGGGCAAATTTGTATAAATAGTATGGCTGATTGAAAATTTTTCCGTCAAAACTGTTTTTTGACAGAAAATTGGGGTCCAATTTAATGTTTGTTGTTTTTCATAAAGTGTTTGCTTTCCATGAAAATTTCAACTTTTTGTCAAAAAACCTAACGTGAAAAATGTCAACACAAAAGAGAGGAAAAAATTGAAATATTGATTCAGAAAAGCTGACATGGTGGCTCATGGGAGTTGCAGTTAAGGTGTCTTGTGCCCCCATTCTCTTCTGTGGCTCAGATTTCCTAAATGCACTACATTTCCCATGATACACCATGACCAGAGGCTTCCATGATGCACAGCATTGACTCAGCAAGAGGGGAGATAGAGCCTAGCTATGGAGGACAATGGAGACATGAGGCACTCAAACAGATGAGGTACTGTGAAGGCATTTCCACATCAAAATCTTCTGGTTTAAAATTAAAGTGTTTGGCCAAAATATTTTGTTTTTTTGCCAAAAACATTTCAGGTTAAATTTTTCACTGAATAGTCAAGGTTTTCAATAGGGGGAAATCCTTATTTCTCAGCCATTTCTACTGAATAAAATAAAATAATTAGTGTTGAAAGTGTATTCCGTGAAACCTTATTCTACATCCTTAGTTGGTGCATTGTAGTCAATGGAGCTATGCTGGTTTATACCAACTGCTGTCTCACTATATTTTGTTTTTGTTTTGTATGTAGGTGTGTCTACTTACTCCTGTCTATTCTAAACATAGGTGAAAATACCCTGCATTTCAGGGGAGTTTGGCTCTACATCTGAACTTTTATGGCTACCTTATTATGGACCAAAGCAAAGCTTGGAAACAATGAACTCCAAACATTGAGAAAGTTTTCAACCATTGATTTGGTTCATTACAGGCAAAGTTATGGATTCCGTAAAAGATCCTAGCTTTGTTGAATCTCTGTTTATATTATAGCACATGTCCTATCTGCAGCAAGTAATGTGTATGTTAAGAAATTACAGTATATTATAAGAACTAGTGATATTTGAAAATGATATCACCCCAAAAACATAGTTTTATATGTGTGACACCGCTCCCCCACTTTATTATATTTTAGCTTAGACAACACTATTTTAATGTTAAATATTTTTTTCTTCAGTGTCCAGAGTTTATTGTCCATAGAATCAATATAAAACAGATTAAAATATTTTACTTACAAGCAAAATCTGAGGACTCTAAAAGGAAGCAAATCAAACCCCAACCCCACCCAACAAGGAAAAAAGTCTCTATTATTATGATCTTTATATTTAGTGAGCAAAGTAGTGAGCAAAATAGCTGTCTCTGTTTAGCTGCCTGAACAATGAAAAAGTTTTATGCAGCTCTGGAGCTGAAATGTTTTTGACAGTTTTCAATTTTAGCTCTTTTGATTTTGTAAGAAATCTGCAAAAATATGATTTTGAAAATCACCAGTTTCATGCTTTGTTCCTTTCTGAAAATTAGAATATATTGTCCAACTCCTCTTCACTTGCTGTGTATGAGGGATTCCTAGAGTGTAATAGGCAGGAATCAGTGCAGAGCTGTTGCTTAGAAACTGACTGAGTTTCTATATTATTGCCTGATGTAATAGTTATATTGCCCATTTGTATCTGTTAACAAGCAGTACAACAGAATCCACAGGTACCTATAAAGGAATAAACCTGGCATTCATTACTTGGCTTCAAAATTCATAAATGCCTTTTCTTGCTTGGCCATGGGGAGAAAAACATTTTGCTCAGGTGCTAGTTAATAAAATAGGTTATGTACTGACTCTACACACATCTATCTATTTTATTTAGATTTATTTACTTTGCCCTAGGGAAAATGTTCTATAAGAAAAATGTGGTATATTATTGTAATTACAATTCTGTAACACTATGGAAAGCCATGAGCTGTATTTTTGGCTGTAAAGTACAGTGTGGTAATAGGACCATCCTTATTTAAAAACAGGAAGCACTACTGATTCATTTATAAAAGCAGGAGGCAGGGGCCACGCTAACGAGCATACCATTTTGTAGACCCCAGCCATCCAAAAATCATGACCAAGCCACTCTCACATTACAGGTAGTAATTTGTCTAACCCCAAACATTCCAAAAGTATGAGTCGCCCCCCACAAAAACATGAGCGGCTTAAAATTAGATTTTTAAAAAAATGAGTGGTGAGGGATCTTTTTATTTGCTGTTTGCTTTTTTTGAGCCTTTAGGATTCATTTGTTCATACTTTCACTCAGAACCATGAGGGCTAGAACTTTTCTTTTAATATAAACAGAAATACTCCCAAAATCACATGACTCCAGGAGCCGGGCTTTCAGAAAAGCACCAAATACTGTAAGACACAGGCTAAAACCAGTTGGTGATGCTGTGGGAGCATAAATCCAGACAATTTTTATTATTTGATTTATGATCCAAAGCGCATTGAAATCAATGGAAAGAATCTCATTGACTTCAGTACACTTAGGCCCTAATGGCCCAGTATCCTAAGACATGTGCATAGAATGGTGTGCCTAGTTTGTGGACACTGCCACCGAAATAATATGCTCATAGGGGAGATTACATGAGTAAATATAAATGACACCCCCATAATGTCTTTCCCCATTGTAAGATCCTCCATCTTGAAGCCCCTTATAAAGCCACACTCTAGTGTGCAACCTTCTTACATTTAAAGTTGAAGTAGTCAGAAAATAGAAAAATAGGTGTTATACACCACGGAAATTAATTATTGTGAAGAAGCTTTTTGAAAAGTGGTAATGGAGGACAGATCCTGTAACAATTATGCTGCATAAATAATCCTTGCTCCTGGGATTAGGAGCTACTCAGGCAAGTAAGATTTTGCAGGGCCAGGGCCTACATTAGAAAGAGAAAATGGTTTAAACTTATAATTTACTACCTGTGCTTTCTACACAGGCAGTAGTATTGTGTTGGCAAAACCAAATGAGGGGTGTATTCTCATTTCAGTGCACGGGGATTGATGCATGCAACTCACATGAGTGTTAATGGGAGTCAACACATAAATCCCTGCCCTTCAACATGATAATACATAATATACTGCTTTAATTTTTAATTCACTAGGGTCTCAATTTTAAAGCATTTTCATATAGTTTGTCCTAATTATAATCATTTTTAATGACAGCTTAAAAATTTCACACGACTGTCTTATCACATACGGTACTTAATTTCTCAAGTGAACAGTTTTACTGAACTGTATTCTGAGAATTTTGAGAACAAAAACACTAAGGAAAAACCTACGTTGTGTAATAAAACTAGATGTTATTATGCTACTTTATTTTATATACACTGGAGCCGAGTTTCTCAGCGAGTGAGACTGGCCATGTTGAAGAGTGTTTGGCTTCTTCTAGGATCTTGCCTACGTAGTCTCCACAGATACAAGTCATGGCTTTCCTTGTCTACACTCGGGGTTCTGTATTGGTACAGCGACACTGGTGGCTGCTACCAATGGCTAAAATGGGGCAATTCCCAATATAAACAATGCCTTGGGGCGGTTTCAAACAAGCCCAAGGAAAATGAGAAGCAAGGAAACTTCTTCCTTTTTTGCTCAGAATCTGCAAAAATCAGAATCTACTATTAACATTTCAGGACTTAAATATATGACTTCTTATATCCTGAATCCAAAGCAGAAATGATCCAGCAAAAAAGTCACATCCATTTTTTCCCCTTTCAAAAAAAAAATGCCGTTTCCTACAATGCCTCATTTGTGCATGTAGATGTTAATTTTGGCCAGAGTAACTAGGGTTATAGACTTCCAGAACTGTACCTCCTTGGAGTAGATTGTGCTGGAGATCTTGGAATGGTGCATATCTTTGATAACAGGCTGAGTACTGACTCCGTTATGTACTCCAGAAAGTGCTTGTCATTTGAACTTTTGCCATTGACTTCAACTGGAGCAGAGTTAGGTCAACATCGAGTGTTTTTGAAAATCCCACCCTAAATGTACTTCTCTGCTCCTCAGATAGAAGTTCCCATCTCCTAATCTGAGCTCTTTATGTCAGTGGTCTTCTATTGCTTCTTCCTGGTGCTGAACTGAGTCCTGTGTTCCTTTTAGTTTTCTACCCTTAAGCACTGGTTCCATTTTCAAAACTGATTCATGCAGTTAAGATGCTAAGGGTACAATTTTCAACAATACCTAAGGGACAGATTCTCAAAGGTATTTAGGCACCTGAAGATTCAGATAGGCACCTAGTGGATTTTTCAACAGTGCCTAAGCAGGTTAAGCGCCTAACTCCTGTTGATTTCAATGGGACATAGACACCTAATCTGCTTAGGCACTTTAGAAAATTCCACTGGGTGCCTAGCTGCATCTTTAGGGGCCTAAATACCTGAATATATTGAAAATTTGGCCCTAAGTGACTTAGGAGACTAAGGGTATGTCTATACTGCAATCAGCAGTATGATGGCAACATGCATAGCTAGATCAAAGCCAACTCAGACATGTCTATATGTACTGCAGCAGTCGTACTTCTGATTGCAGTGTAGATGAACCCCAAGTGTCATTGAAAGTAAATGGGATTTAGGCGTCTGAATCACTTAGCTGCTTTTGAAAATTTTATCATAAGCTCTTTGGGCAGGGACTGTCTTATTGTTCTGTGTATAGCAGGGGTTCTTTTTCTTTCTGAGCCCCCAACATGCTATAAACCCCTCTGCAGTCCAGCTGTGTCACAACAACTGTTTTTCTGCATATCCAGTAGATCAGCGTTTCCCAAACTTGGGACGCCGCTTGTGTAGGGAAAGCCCCTGGCGGGCCAGGCCGGTTTGTTTACCTGCTGCGTCCGCAGGTTCGGCCAATCGCGGCTCCCACTGGCCGCGGTTCACTGCTCCAGGCCAATGGGAGCTGCGGGAAACGGCGGCTAGTACGTCCCTCGGCCCGCGCCGCTTCCAGTAGATTAAAAGCCAGAGCTGGTGTTAGGAGGTAGCAAGCAGGGCAGTTGTCTATGGCCCCACACCACAGGGAGGTCTGCAAAGCTAAGTTGCTCAGGCTTTGTCTTCAGTCCCATGCAGCTTGGGCTTTTGCTTTCTGTCCTGAGCCCCAGCGACTCTAATGTTGACCCTGCACTCTGGTTGATTTCGGGGGACCCCCTGAAACCTGCTCGTGGCCCCCTAGGGGGCCTCGGACCCCTGGTTAAGAACCACTGGTGTATAGCACCAGGGGGGCTTGGCCCATGACTGGGCGTGCTGAGCACTTCGATAATACAAACAATACATTCCGAGTAATTGAATGTCAATTTTAATCCACTCTGCACATTTTCACTTCGCTGTACAACACTAATTTTCCATGCACAGATCTAATTTTCCAAGACGGGGAAAAAACACCCCAAACCAAATCTCTTTCAACACACAAATAAGTTAGGCCTTAGCAATATCTACTTGACCAGTATAGTTTATAAATAGTCTATTTACTGTATAACCAAGAATATAGAAGGGAAATATTCTGCAAAATTAGTAGCCTTTGAACTGTCATGTTTCATAAAGAGTAAATGATAAAAAAAGCATAGCATTCATTTGTTAGCCATAGTTATGGGTATCTTTTAACTGTTTTATATGTAGGCTGTAGTTGGTATTGTTTCTACTATAGGAAATAATTATCTGGCTGCCACTGCAACATTTTAAGCTTTCACTGTTACTATAAAATGAAAACCCCAGGAGAATTTTTAGTCGTCTTGTATTGCTCTTTTGCAGAGACTTAGGAAGTAAAAGTTTAAAACTGCCTAGTAACAGACAAATGACTTTTAAAAGCCAGCATTGTACTGGCTTGGGAGTACTACAGGAAAAGCTACTTAAAAAAAAGGAAGGGAGGGGGGAATGCAAGAGTGCAAGAGCTAAGCAAGGCTAATTATTTTTTAAACAAATATATGGAGGTCATCTAAAACTGAATACCTGAGAGGCCTTTTCCTACATGTGAATTGTCAGATCCATGTTGCAATGGGCATCCAAGCATAGACCTGCTTTGTAACAGCGTTCCCTGTAGAAAGTGTTTTAGTGTATCTGAGCAACGTGCTATAAAACAACAACATGCTGCTTCTGAATGCATTAAGGCCAATGTTTTCAAACTTGGGTCCCTAAAGTTAGGCCAAGAGAGCCTCATTTTCAGAGATGGCAGCATAGACTTCAGTGGGGTCTGAGACTGATCAGCACCTCTGGAAATCAGGTCACTTCTATTTAGGTGCCCAAATATACATAATGCTGTGACTAACTTAGCCATCTACATTTGTAAATGGTAGCCTAAGGTCTTTGAAAATCCCAGGCAATGCTTTCAAAATGTTATTTTTAAAGCAGCCTCGGAGCGTTATGTACCCACACCCCAATGAAATTTAACAGAATTTTGGTGCATTGCTGAACTCCTGTAAACTGCTTTGAAAATCGTACTCATATATTGTAAGTGATGGGTGAATCTCTAAAGAGCGGGTGGTTCACTTTGGATGGTTGTCTGAATCTGTTCAGTCTGGAATCTGGTCTGGGAATTTTATTAATGTAGATGTTTCCAAGAGATTTCCAGTACGTGATTCCTAGATTTTCTGTGGCTTTTCCACTTCATTTTACCCAAACCAGGAAAAGCAGAAACATGCAACAATTTACAAAAGAAGTTGACCAAAACATTTTTGAATCAAAGAAAGATTCATGGTTGGATCAAAGATGCCAAGAAAGTGTTGGCTGTCCTGTTTCACCAATGCCTAAATTATAATAATGGGCCAAAATCTACAGTCTGACTGAAGTTATGTCTGAATAAGAGATAAATAAATAATAATACTTTGGAATCATCATGTGGAAGGGGACTAGATATTGATAAAGCACTTTATAAAAGTGAGTACAATGAATGTTATCTTCAATTTATATATGTGGAAACTAAGGCACAAAGAGATTACCACCAGCATTTTCAAACCTGCGTTTCCAATGGTAGGTTCCTAAATAGACATTCTGGCACCTAAACAGAAGTGGTCTGATCTGCAAATTTGCTGAACACCTGCTACTCCCATTAACTTTAGTGTGACTGAACACCAGACCATTTCTATATTTGTGCCTAAGTATGGATTCAGTAACCTAGCTGTAGACACTTAGATTTGTCCTGAATGACTTGCCCAAGGTCATACAGCGAGAGAGTGGCACACTTGGAGCTAGAAATTGTTATTTGATTTAATTGAGTTTATTTATTTATACTGCGGTAGTGCCTAGAAACTTCCGTTATGGACCAGATCAAACACAGAACAAAAAGAAGTGCCTGCCTGAAAGAGCTTGCACCGCTGTAGTGCTTGACTCCCAGTAACGTTCTCTAGCCACTAGATTTGCTGTCTCCCTACTGTGGGAATTAGCAGTTATAAAGTCTTGAAACATCAGTGTCCTAGGAAACAGTTGGAGTTTTATTATTTTTGTTATGTTTTCCAAATGGCAAAGTAGCAGTTATTTTTCTGCCATCTATGGATGTGCTGCCTTGAGGCTAGATACACACAGGGAACTTAGACTCAGTGTTGTAATAACGTTTAGGCACCCCGCTGCCTCCTGGAACCCACAGCCCTGAGTTAGGCACTCATGCTTCCTATACAACACCTGAGAGAGCTAGGAGTCTCAGAATGGGAGCTAGCACTCTTAGCAGGGAACCGCTTAAATGCCGAGGAGAGAGGTGTGGCCTAAGCCCTGTGGTGGTAATTGGGCCTACCTACTTGTGAGCTCTGCTGTCGAAGGTGAGTGTACGTTCATAAGATGTCAGTGACCTATAATAATACACGCTGATGGGAAAAGTTGCAAAATGGAGACGAAGTGAATTAATACAAACAATAAGACCTCCGGATATATTTAAAGGACTGGGTTAAGATCATGCCTGGTTAACAAGAACAGTATGAGACTGAAATCAATTAACCAAAATTGGTGTGTCGGAAATTAGGTCTAATTGGCGGACAAAATAATGAGAGGATGGGCTATTCCACCCAACGCTCCCCTTCTAGAGGCCTTAAAAAGAGACTTGTTGGGAAAGCTGCCTACCAGGAGGCTGGCTGACTAAAAGATGAGAAGGGAAAGGAGTTTCACCATCATGGCTTCCACCCCCCGCTATTGCCTAGAACCCTGGGCCTTCTTTATCCTAATTCTAGAAGACATCCTGACCAGAGCAGGCCAGAAAAAGGGAACCAGATGACATTGACACTTCCACTGGCTTCGGCTAAATCCTGAACACCACTTGGGGACATTTCCCCCTCCTTGTGTGTTCTTTTCCTGCCCCACCTTATTTCTTCTCTCTCCTATCCTTCTCTTTTTTCCATCTGTCTAATAAAAGTCTGGCTTAGCCAGCCAAGGCAGCATGTTTTGCAACACTGCTGTAAGCCTGTGGCCAGAAAGAGGCAACTAAATGCAATGCCCTAAATAGCCTGATGCTGGTACAAATTTATCAGGTCTTGGACCATGTGCAGTGCCTGTATTTTTTCCAGCAGTGAGGTTACAAGTAAGAATCAACCCCAGAGACAAAAGCTGCATTTTCTCTCTTTGCTGTTATTTTCTTTCCTCTTTGTGTCTGGTTTGTCTGGTTTTGTCTTCTAGGAAATGGGATCGGTCTTGAACAACAACAGCAACAACGATAGTTCCAACCCATCTCAACTAATTTATCTTTTCCCCAGAAGGACAATTATTACCATCTTTAATACCTTCAAAGAGACTGTCAAACAAGGGTTTTTCCCCTATAAAAACTCTTTACAGATAAAGGGAAAGGGAACAAGTGATGTTGTTAAAATGAAAACCTTACTTAATACTTTACATTTCAAATGCTGTAACGGTTTCTTCCCCCGCTCCCCATATCTTTAATAAAAGGTTAAAAGGATTTGTAACGGTGGATCTTCCATGGTACTGAGCCGGCTGAGGTCTCTGCATACCAAACCCTGAACTGTGTTTAATGCTGTTGAATGTTGGACAACTTCAGGCTAATGGTAACACCTTTGACTCTTTGGGTCTTTTATTCCATCCCCTGCCAAAGGGAGGTAGGTGCCTACGTCTGGGATGGAAGGAAGCACATCTCTCCATTCAGAATTCACAGCCATGAACCCTTTCCTGGAGTTAGGTCCCTAACTTGGGTCATCCTTTCTTGTAACAACAACAAAAATGAAGAGGATGAGTGCTGCTGCTGTCCCCCTTAAAGTCAAGAGCCCAGGGGTTTGGGCATCACCTGGGAGCTGGAATACCTGGGTTCAAGTCCTTGCTCTGAATCAGGCATTATTCAAGGGGACTGGAGCCAGGTGTCCCACATCCTGGGTGAGTGCTCAAACCTGCAGCAACTGCTCCACCACCACCTCCTCCATTTTGCATGTGGCCCAATCCAGTAGGTAGCCTCTGAGCACACGTACTGAATCAGGCCCAACAGGCAAGCCAGGTGGAGGAATGCCTGAGAATCCCTTCAGGGCTTACATGATACTTAGGTGCCAAGCAGCTTAGGCAGCCCAGAGGACTTTACTAGCAGAAACCTAGGCCCCTAGGGACTTCAGGCACCTACTGGATGAGGTGGGGTTTTTGAGGATCTAAATTTTGGACTTAAAAAACTGCCTAAGTGGCAGTTAGGCTCCTAGATCCCTTAGTGGATCTAGTCCTTGATCTTTAAACATGACTGAGTGGGATACATTTCCACCTTTAATCCTTCAAATTTACTAATGCTTTTATGTACAACTATAACAGTAACTTGGAATGAGCATTCCACAAATATGCAAATTGTCTGTCAGATTGGACAGGCTGCATGCGTTTGAAGTTGTGTTGACAGCCTACAGAAAAAAAAGGCATTCTCAGCTCAAACATGGAAAAGATGTTTATATTTTTCCCCCTCTAACAACATACATTTTATGTTCTAAGTAGAGATGGAAGCAAACTGCAACATTTGAATCAGGATCTGGGTCTGTGTTTTGAACTCACTAAAGTTAGGAGCTAGTTTGCATCTGAATTTTTTGGTTCCTCCCATTCTTGGAACAGGTAGGTCAAGCCATAACATTCAGATCCAGATCTGGGTGCAGATCCCAGTTGCCACAAACTTCAGGGGGGACTTTGGAAGTGACTTTTTGGTCTGAGGCTCTATTTCCAAGTAGGCTAATAAAGGAAGTATCTCAGAATCTGTTGCTATACTCTAGAACAGTGGTCCTAAAACTTTTTGGTCCGCACCCCCCCTTACCTAGTCCACATCCCCCTGGGAGCTACGGTTGGGAGCTGGGGCTGTGATCGGGGCTGGTGCTGCAGCTGGAGCCTGGCCGTGATCGGGGCTGGGAGCGGAGCTGAGAGCTGGTGGCCAAGGCTGAGGCCGGACCTGTGGCTGTGGCTGGGGGCAGGGCTGGAGTAGAGCTGGGGGCAGAGTGAGACTGGATGGCGTTCCCTCTCCGCCACCCCCCCCAAATGTTCCATTGTGCCCCCTTCGGGAGGCATGCCCCACAGTTTGAGGACCTCTGCTCTAGAAGCAATGAACTTTGTCTTTGAAGGTAATTCCAATCTGATACCTGACAAAGTAGGACCAATCAGCCTCAAGAGAAGCTGTGACAGGGAGGCTCAGAAACAGCAACTGTGAGACCCAAGGAAGATTGATTCCACAACAAGCATTGATAGACAAAGAAAGAAAAAGCCATGTCTTCCGGCTAAACAAAGACCTTAGTACACAATTTTCATTAACATGTTCCGTGGGTTTTCTTCCTTAGAGATTAAAGAGAGATCAAAATCCCTCTCACTCCATCGCATGGGCATGTGGCAGATGTACACAATTCCGTGGCCCTGGCATATTGTTCTGTCCAATGAGGTTTTATTCTACATTGTAGTTTAACAGAGAAAGTATTGCTGTTTAATAATAGAGTGCATTGAGAATTGTGATTCAAATAGGAATCTTATCTAAAGGCTGCTTCCTAAATGCATTGTTGACACATCTTAGCATGTGAAGTTTCTGTACAAAGTATCAAAAGGCCAAATACAATAGGGATCGTCTCTGAAATAATCATTCAAGTTACACACACTTTCTCCCCTGCTCATCAAAAATTTAGTTTGAGGGGGGAAGATTCGCTGAAGAAAATGGGGAATCCCAAGTGAAGGGCCAAGAGCTTATGAAGCTGTAGTACCTGCTTAGAAATTAGAGTCCTTTAAGAATGCATAAGCCTAAAGTTTGCCTAGAATTTGTCAAGTAAAGGACTTGTGCCACAGCAGAGCAATGCCAGTTTGAAGTCATGGCTAGATAGGGAAAGTGGGAGAAACTGAGTTCTTCATGCATTTGGAAATTGAGCCCTTCATGCATTCGTTAGCTAATTATCAAATGTGGTCATCTACATAGATTGCCTGTACCCTACAGCTGGATACTCACACTGGCATCGAAAACCCCATTCTCTGAAGGACTGAGCACCTTCAGCTGAAGTGAGAACTAGATCTAGTTAAGTGTTCATTAGGTTCCAGGATTTGGCTCTATGAGCATAAATGTTGTTTAAATAACCAAAGGCCAATGCGTAGACTCTTTGCATGATCTTAACCAGCTACCCGGGAATTCCCCCAATGTCGGGGGAATCCTTGGGTATCATAGGAACCAGTGTAGTAGCTTTAGAAACCCCCTTGAAGGTCCTGGCATCAGGGGGTATGGCTAGGAAAAAATGGGTTCTGTTGCAATGTAATTATTCCCGGCTGCAAGATGGGACCCTAAGGCAATTGGATGTAAATTAGAGCCACTCTAATTTTGCACTTGTGTAACATCATTGACTTCCATGCAGTTTTATCTGATTTGCCCCAGCGTGAAAGAGAAATGGGGCCATTGTATGCCAAAGAGTGGATGAAATATTTTGTATTTCCGTATCTTTTCCTACTTTTATTATCAGTTGAAAATGCTAAACACTTATCACACACACACAGAAAAGAAAGAACACGGGCTCATGGTAGTGAATTTTCATTGCACGTTTCACAGTGAATCTGGACTGTATCAAAAACTTGCTGCTGTATGTTTAGTTTTTGCTACTCTGTCTCGTTGCTGCTGGGGGAGGGATAGCTCAGTAGTTTGAGCATTGGCCTGCTAAACCCAGGGTTGTGAGCTCAATCCTTGAGAGGGCCACTTAGGGATCTGGCGTAAAATCAGTACTTGGTCCTGCTAGTGAAGGCAGGGGGCTGGACTCAATGACCTTTCAGGGTCCCTTCCAGTTCTAGGAGATAGGTATATCTCCATATATTATATTGTACCCATTCAAATAATCAGAATGGGTAACTGTTTATCAAAAATTAGGTAATTAAATTCTTAAAAATCAACATTAAAGTGATAAGATTCAACCATGAATCCATAAAACCGAGGAAATATGGTCACTTTGTGCTTCTTGGATGTGCCTTGGAATACTGTAGCTGCACAAATAGCGTATTCCTGAATCAGGCTGCCTGAGACCAGTGGGTGAGATTACATAGCATGCGTGTAGGTATTTTGGAATTCTATCTGTTTATACCGACCCAAATTTAAACAGTCACAGTAGAGGCTTAATTTTCTTGTATGGGTATTGTTTGCCAATGACATCAATGAGAAAAGAACTAGGGGCTCCAGATGGAATCTCTTCAAAGAATATTCTTTAAGTCAGTCTCCCAACAGTAAAGAAAGGAAAATTGATGCCAAAAAAGTGGTTCAGTATGGAAATTAAAAGTCCAACAGTAAAAAACAAAGAACACAATGTAACAACCACACACATAGGTGTTTTCAGGATCAGGCCTCAAGCCTGTTATGTCTGCCAATAGTCCATGTAGTATTCAAGACAGGTGACAGCAGGGGGCCACGCCATGGCTAACTTCATAAGCGTAGATAACTCAGCAAGAGTTATGAAATCATTTGACAGAGGCCAGATTCAGAAGGCCTCTGAAATGTCTTTCTTTAAAGATAATCAAGTTAGGAATCAAAAGGGGTCTAATGTTAGAGACTTGCCTTTCAAATGCAACAAATGATTATACCTGTCAAGATTTATGGACAGATTTATTTATGTTGACAGTGGGACCACTAATAGTTTGACAAATGAGAAGTCTTGACAGATACAACAGATACGTTCAAGTGTATTTTCTTCTATTTGGAAAAAGGAAATGAGTGAGTTATGACAACCCTGCAATCTATATTGATACATCTACACTTAGGCCCATCTACAGCAGGAGACACATTCTAGGTTGCTAGATGCCCAGTGATATTCTTGAACATCAAGGCCCGCACTATTCTTCTCCACTGAAAAAGTATTTAAAGGGGCAAATGTAGAGAAAACAGGAATGAAAGCACCTAAAGCTGGTGCTACCTGTGAAAGGTTTTCTTTCAATATAGGATGACAATCAGAGGAAGAAAAGTAGGTCCCTAGCAAGATTGCTCTCAGGGACCTTTATATTTAATGACTGACAGATAAGGAAACCTCTCTTTGAGTCTCGGTAAGCCTAATCCCCGCCTCCAGCACACAGTGCCAAACCTCATGTGTCACCTGTGCATCTAGCTAACTTAAGCCAATCACTAAAACAAATCCATTTCCCATGACAAAGAATTCTACAGTAGGGACATAATTCTGTATAAAAGTCTCGAGGATGGTTCAAAAAAAGCTCTAAAGAGTTACCATTCTCCATTGAGACCTGATCCAAAGTCCAATCAAATTCATGGACAGATACCACTGATTTAAATGGGCTTTTGCTCAGACTCTGAGATTTAACAATTGTGGAAGACTGGACAACCCCATAAGTGTTGCTCTATAATCTAGCAGCCCTTAAATGTTGCTTTCATTTAGCAGACACTAAGTGATGTGAGTTACTCCTCCCCTGAGTTCCTAATCTGTAATCTTCACATAGCTTCTGACAACCCAAGGAGTGAGAGATTGAAGAGGGGATCCGCCTTTATTACTTTAGGGGCTGTCTTCTTCTCAACATGGAACTTGATAAGTGCTGATGAAACAACACTTGGTACAATGCCAGTGTCACTTTTGGATAATTGGTTTGGGTTGCACTTTTCAGGTAACAAATGGGTTGAATTAGCAAGCTCCCCGTGGCCTTCAAATCAATGCAAACAAACAAATGATCTTTTAATTTAACAATGAGACCATTTCCAGGCCCCCTCAGTAAAAGTGAAACAAGGGTTCCACGCGTTAATGTGACTTTGTATTCTCTATCTTCTAAGAACCCATCCTGTGTCTTTGGCAGATTAAACTAGATCTGGCTACTCTCCCTTGAGGGATAGTGAGAAGTGGGTAGCCAGTATTTTTGAACCAGGCATATGTCTGACATCAAAATGCATTTAACTGAAGCACAATGGGTAATGTTGTTAATGCAAAAACATTTTGGTCTTTCAAGAAACCATTAGATGACATCAGGGGAGGACTGGAGTTATAAAAAAGAATGAACCTTGACAGGCTGAGCTACGGTAACTATTATTCTTTCACCAGCACAGTTGCCTCCCGGGAAACCTTTGGACGGTACATTAATGATTTCACATTTGCTCGTGGTAGCCCATCTGAGCTGGGGAACACCATTTGCATCAGTCTGGGTATGAAATTCAAGAGACCTGTGTGCCATCTCCTTTGTGTTTAAAAAAAAAAAAAGGGGGGGGGGTATCCTATCCTCTGCACCCTTACATTATTGAGAGGAAACGTTAGACCCATCTCATCCTGCTATATCAATTTTGCATCTTGTTTTCCTTGAGCAAGGTAAAAAAAAAAAAATCCGCTCTCTTTGCCAGTCATTTTGCACACACCAGTCTTTGTTATATAAAATTCTGCTCTGTAATTACCAGACACAGCCGTGGGAGTGGTTAATCTTTTAAAGCAACATTATGAATTATAATACCAAGTGTATACTTCACGATAGTAATCCTGCAGTAATGCAAGCAATATTAGCATGTTCTGGGAGGCAGAGTACTGCCAGGGGACCAGGGATCTTCCAGGAGAAGAAAAGGGAGGGAGGGAATTTCTCAGTAATGAAAACGATGTCATGTTTAGTCCCACAAGCTAAAAACAAACTAAATATTTATGATGAAGAAAAAAGAATGAGGAGGATTATGGTATCATTCAATGTGGAATGAAATGTTACCTAATCTAAACATTTACATAAATAAGAGAAGGATAATGTATGCTGTACTCAAACTGATCAAAGAGACTAGAAAATTAACTGTAATAACAGCAAAAAAAGTAACAGCATTGTATGGTATAGTAAGTGTCTGGTCTTTGATGCAGAATAGTGTCTTCTATTCTATACGGGTAGACTGTGCTAGCACAATAGGGCCCTGACCTTGTTTGGGTCCATTGGCCACTAGCAGGATACAAACAATTAACAGTAATAATAATGTTGTAATAGGGATGATGTCATTAGCTCTTCAGTGGAACCAAAATTTGACCTTCGCTGTACGAAGTGCTTTCTACTATGTAGACCTCTACACTTGAGCTAAAAAGAGTAACCTCATTAGCTGTTAGCAATAGTAGGCTCTGATCCTCTAGGTAGACTAACCACTAGAGGGACATGACACACACTGCGAGCATGTTACACAGGTATTCTTTGATCTCTGTAGTGTTCTTTCTTTTTGAAATGTTCTATTTAAGCTTACAGGTCGGTCGCATCTTACGCTGGGGTTACATTCCGCAGTCAGCGCATAAAGCGAAAATCGCATATAGTCAAAATTGCATTGATTCCGCCCGCACTACAGGTACAGTATTAAAATTGTTATTTTTCTCCTTTTGTGTGTGTTTTTTTTTGTTTTTGCCGACTGTGTAAAGCTGAAATCTTGCATGTTAAATGCGCGTAAGATGCGACAGACCTGTGTTTTTTTGTTTCTAGTAAGTCCTCAGGAATAGCCCTAACACAAAGTATAGTTTTCTCTTTATTGTGCTACTCTTTCTAGTTTTTTAAACTGCCTGCCCTTTGGATGAATGGCTCCTATGTACATAGACTCTGATTCTACAAACACATACAGGTATACTTGACCTTACCCATGTGAATAATCTGGGCAAAACTGAGTATGTGCAAAAGTATTTGCAGTTTATAAAGTGCTTTGGGTTCCCTCGGTATGAAAGATTTACATAAAATAAGGTCCTGTCTATACTGGAGTTCAAACCATGTTAGCCAAAAGCATGTTTAAACCCAGTTCTTTCTAACAAGGTGCTGACAAAGGCACTTTTCTTCCACTGAGCTCCTGTGCCCATTTGGAACCCCACTGAAGTCAATGAGGTTCCTGCAGGTGCAGAAGTCTGCCCGCAGAGACCTCATTGCAGGATTGTGGCTAAAACTGCTCTGTAGACAGAGATGCAAAAAATTTTCTCAGTTCATGCTACAGTTTAATAACAGCTCTGCCTAACAGTCTTTGAAATCTTATGCAGACAGGGCCATAATGGAATGTATTGTCATTAATAAACCAGTTACATTTCTAGTCAGTGTTTGTCTGAACCACTCTTAAATTTCTTAAAAGTTGGTTTCTTCTATTGAAATAGAATATGAATGTGTACAACTGTTGAGGTATTCTTATATAAAAGTTCTCTAGAACTGGTTCTCACCCTTTCCAGACTACTGTACCCCTATGTGCCCTGCTTACCACCCCTAACACCCGACCTGCACTTGCAACTCCCACAAATCCATCCTGAGACCCTCCCTGGGTTGAGAAACACTGATCTAGATGAGTTGATGTACCCCCTGGAAGACCTCTGTGTACCCTCAGGGGTACACGTACCCCTGATTGAGAACCATTGCTCTAGAACATAGTAGACAATAGTAAGTTTTCTATAGGCTTTTGAATCATACTGAAGAATTCTATAGCATGGCTACAATTCTCTATTATATTCAATAGCAGTGGTTCTTTACTGCAGCCAGCACCCCTTTGGTTCTCAAAATATGTCCTCGCACCCCTTATCAAAAATCAAAATATGTTCTCACACCCCTTATCAAAAATCATTGAAGTAGGTCAGTTCTTTAAACCTACATATATTTTTTGTTTGTATATTACAGTAATCGTTAAAAAATGTATAATGTTAATAAATACATAGGTTTGATGAAACAAAGTAGTTGTACTTACGTGCCTGTGCTTAATTTGTGTTTTTGATGATTTACCTACTAAAAAAATCTGGCATGTCTCGCACCCCCAGAAAGGGAATCACACACCCTCAGGGCATCCCAGGTTAAGAACCACTGTATATATAGGATAATTCAACAAACCTACAAAAAGGGTATCACTTCCTCTTATTCTATATATCTTTTTTGTAACGGAATATTCTCCTATAATATAAAAATAATAATATAGAGTTATGTTGCATTTCTTTAACCTTTTCATCTCAGGATCTCAATATGCTTTAAAAATAATTAATATGACCTGACCCTTTTGGGTTGCGAGTTACTATTATAAATGAGGAAACTGAGGCACAGTGAGATTAAATAACTAGCCCCAGGCTGTGAGTGAATTGGGAATCAGCATGTGGATTTTCTATCGGGAATCCGAATGTGATCTGAGGGTAGTACATAGGGCATTTAAGCATGTGTGGGAAAACTACCATGTAACTTTTTGAGGGAGAATTTATTTTCTCCCTGGTTAAAATGTGCTAAGATTCCATGGTTTATCTGAACAAGTAAACCTAAAGATAACAGTTTAGTAACCCAGGGTGATGTTTACAACTGTACTGAATGTGACAGCTTTCAAAGTATTATGTATATTTCTAGGGTTGTACATGTATAGCTCTGACAGCATGTCAGTTATAATTTTTGTAAAAAATTGGATGTAATTTATTATGGTTCAAATATACAATAACTATAAATGCTTCAGAATAAAATACTATTTTTTGCATTGTTGATAGGTTCATATGCATTATAAATGGAGATTAAAATGTTTTAATTGACTGGGTCATTTCCTTTCTCCCCTTTTATAGTCAGTTGAAACATAATTTGTTAGGGTTAACTACAGACAAATAGAACTAAATGAAATCCTTGCACAATAGACTGGACTTCTATTCACAAACAAGACAATTTACAAGACAAGAAGTTACAAGAGAGGTGGGTTTCAGTTGCCTTGGTCCACAGCTATGTTGGTTGCTCATGTGTGATTGATGGTACTTGTGAATAATACCAGTTGGCAGACATTAGTAACACTTTGCCTCACTTTTTATACAGTTGTTCACTTTTCCATGTTTGGCACGTTTTCATATTTTTAACAGGAATTTTTAAGCAGTGCACGTTTGACATGAAATAGTCTGAAACCTAATGCTTCAGATTTTGAGGTAATCAATATATCTCAGTCTGTATATAACATTATTACAAAACTCTTTTAACGTACAGGATTATAATAATTCAGTGTAGCTTGCTTGTCAAGTTCTTATATTTTTTTTGGTCATTTATGCAGTACTAGAACTTCTAAAAACACTTTGTGTCTGATTCTGATCTCGCTTACCCCAGAGTGTAT